>NC_136614.1:8106953-8319453 GCF_933228915.1 Telmatherina bonti | reverse complement strand
AACACGCCCAACACACACACTGACCCACCCACAGACATGAGAACACGCCCAACACACACACTGACCCACCCACAGACATGAGAACACGCCCAACACACACACTGACCTACCCACAGACATGAGAACACGCCCAACACACACACTGACCTACCCACAGACATGAAAACACGCCCAACACACACACTGACCTACCCACAGACATGAGAACACGCCCAACACACACACTGACCTACCCACAGACATGAGAACACGCCCAACACACACACTGACCCACCCACAGACATGAAAACACGCCCAACACACACACTGACCTACCCACAGACATGAGAACACGCCCAACACACACACTGACCTACCCACAGACATGAAAACACGCCCAACACACACACTGACCTACCCACAGACATGAGAACACGCCCAACACACACACTGACCTACCCACAGACATGAGAACACGCCCAACACACACACTGACCTACCCACAGACATGAGAACACGCCCAACACACACACTGACCTACCCACAGACATGAGAACACGCCCAACACACACACTGACCTACCCACAGACATGAGAACACGCCCAACACACACACTGACCTACCCACAGACATGAGAACACGCCCAACACACACACTGACCTACAGACATGAGAACACGCCCAACACACACACTGACCTACCCACAGACATGAGAACACGCCCAACACACACACTGACCCACCCACAGACATGAAAACACGCCCAACACACACACTGACCAACCCACAGACATGAGAACACGCCCAACACACACACTGACCCACCCACAGACATGAGAACACGCCCAACACACACACTGACCCACAGACATGAGAACACGCCCAACACACACACTGACCCACCCACAGACATGAGAACACACCCAACACACACACTGACCCACCCACAGACATGAGAACACGCCCAACACACACACTGACCCACCCACAGACATGAGAACACACCCAACACACACACTGACCCACCCACAGACATGAGAACACGCCCAACACACACACTGACCCACAGACATGAGAACACGCCCAACACACACACTGACCTACCCACAGACATGAGAACACACCCAACACACACACTGACCCACCCACAGACATGAGAACACGCTCAACACACACACTGACCCACAGACATGAGAACACACCCAACACACACACTGACCTACCCACAGACATGAGAACACACCCAACACACACACTGACCTACCCACAGACATGAAAACACGCCCAACACACACACTGACCCACAGACATGAGAACACGCCCAACACACACACTGACCTACCCACAGACATGAGAACACACCCAACACACACACTGACCCACCCACAGACATGAGAACACGCTCAACACACACACTGACCCACAGACATGAGAACACACCCAACACACACACTGACCTACCCACAGACATGAGAACACGCCCAACACACACACTGACCTACAGACATGAGAACACGCTCAACACACACACTGACCCACAGACATGAGAACACACCCAACACACACACTGACCTACCCACAGACATGAGAACACACCCAACACACACACTGACCTACCCACAGACATGAGAACACGCCCAACACACACACTGACCCACAGACATGAGAACACACCCAACACACACACTGACCTACCCACAGACATGAGAACACGCCCAACACACACACTGACCTACAGACATGAGAACACGCTCAATACACACACTGACCCACCCACAGACATGAGAACACGCTCAATACACACACTGACCCACAGACATGAGAACACGCTCAATACACACACTGACCCACAGACATGAGAACACGCTCAATACACACACTGACCCACAGACATGAGAACACACCCAACACACACACTGACCCACACAGTTGTCACACAGGCTGCAGTGCGATGCCCGAGGCGGCCTGAAGATCTTACAGGTGAAGCAGTATTTCAGTTTGACTGTCTGTCCGTTGATCAGAACCTCTCTGGTGCGAGGAGGAGGTCTGGAGCAGCCAGTCGAGTCTGGAAAGAGACCAGACGTTTCCATGTGAGAACATTCTGATGCTTCAGTCTTCAGGCCTGCTAACGTGACGAACATTGAGCAGAACCGGATCCTGGGCCAGGATCTTGAGCAGCAGCCGTAGAGTACCGGCGGGATTTCATCCGGAAATAAAAACCTGAAGTTGTTCCACCAGCTGCTGAACATGTGGCGTGCACGGCACAGCTGCTACGAGGTGGCCTCCAGAGGCCCTTTTTTTTTTTTTTTTTAAAGCTTTCAGCACTTTCAGAACCACTTTTTAATCCTGAAAATGCGAGCATAAGTCAGAGGTTGGACCTGTAACTTCTACTTTCTGACCACATGTGTCAAACTCCAGTCCTGGAGGGGCGGTATCCTGCAGGTTTTTGTTGTCTCCATGCTCCGACCCACCTGACTGAAACTCAAACATTGGTTGACAAGAAGCTGCTGGATCCATTTGATTTGAATCAGCTGTGTTGGTAGAGGAAACAGCAAAAACCTGCCGGATACCGGCCCCCCAGGACCGGAGTTTGACGGCCCTCCTTTAAACAATGTAAAAGTCAAAGTGTGATGATTCTGTCCTGTAACAGAGTCGGGTTGTATCGCAGCTTCGCTCTGTGGAAAACGCAGCTGAAGAAGGAGATGCAGGAGCTGTCGGAACACCCAGGCGGCCACATCGTTCTAAAGCTGCACTAAATAATTAAACTAATAAATAAAAAGATTCAAACGTAGAAACAGTCAATTTAAGTACGTCTGATCTTTATTTCCTTCATGTCTTACTTTCATTTTTACCTTCATAAACAACAGAACAGCTTCAGAATAAAAAGAAGTAAAGCCCAGATCGGAGGATTTTCCTGGACAGAAACGTTCTCTTCACGCCAGTTTTGTCCTCCCATCAGCTGCTGGAGACTCGCTCCGTGTGCGTCACTAAATAAATTCCTGACTCTACGGACATCTTCCTGGTCCCACACAGCTCAACATCTGATCTGCGTCTCCATGGTTACCTATCTGTCTCTCCAGGTCAGCGGCCTCATCCGGCGTGGCTCGGGGAAGGACGCCGGGGTCGCTGAAACTGGCCCTGAACAACATCCCCATCACGAAGATGAAGAGGACGCCGCCGACGGCCGGGATGGCGGGGGTCAGGTTGGACGCCAGGAAGGGACAGCTGAGGACACAGAGAGAAGGACGCACTAAGGGTCTCCACCAATCAGAGAGCACGTCTGGAAGGGCAAACACACGTCTCCAGGGCTTCAGTTTACATGTTTATTTGTTGTCTAAACTGCTTTGTTGTGTTTGGAAAACACGTTCCAGACAACAGATCCCTGATGGAGCTTTGGACCGATCGTTTTGGGTCATTCCAGAAATTTCTTTTCCTTTTTTAATCGGAAAGAAATGAATTCCTGTTCTGGAAAAAATTATTGTTCTTGAATTTTTTCCTGTTCTGAATTCATCATGGTGAATAAACAGCTTCTTTTACAGAAAACTGAAACTAAACTTTTCATCAGTCTAATGTTCAACTTCCTGCTTTTACCACTGTTACCGTGGTGACACTGGCTGCATAAAGGGTTACCATAGAAACACTTGCATGCTACTTTTGGGAATGTGCAGTAAAGATGTGACAGAAAATAAATTGTCTGGAGGACGAACATGTTTACTTTTGATGTGAGAAAACTGATGATATAATTTATTTGTCAAAAGCGTTCAGATTTAGGGAAACAGGAAAAGAAACAGTCATGAGCCAAAGAGTCCCGGGTCCTAGGAACTGGGAATCACGAGGGAATCCAAGAGTTAAACGTCCCATCTGGGAATGGGGGACGGGAATTTTAGGGCCCAAAAGAGTCGGAGTCCAACAGAATAAGGGACCAACAGAATAAGGGACCAACAGAGTGAGGGACCAACAGAGTGAGGGACCAATAGTATAAGGGGCCAACAGAGTGAGGGACCAAAAGAGTGAGGGACCAACAGAATAAGGGAACAACAGAATAAGGGACCAACAGAGTGAGGGGCCAACAGAATAAGGGGCCAACAGAGTGAGGGACCAACAGAGAGAGGGACCAACAGCATAAGGGACCAACAGAGTGAGGGGCCAACAGAATAAGGGACCAAAAGAGTGAGGGACCAACAGAATAAGGGACCAACAGAATAAGGAACCAACAGAGTGAGGGGCCAACAGAGTGAGGGACCAACAGAGTGAGGGACCAACAGAGTGAGGGACCAAAAGAGTGAGGGACCAACAGAATAAGGGAACAACAGAATAAGGGACCAACAGAATAAGGGACCAACAGAGTGAGGGACCAACAGAGTGAGGGACCAACAGAATGAGGGGCCAACAGAATGAGGGGCCAAAAGAGTGAGGGGCCAACAGAATAAGGGACCAACAGAATAAGGGACCAAAAGAGTGAGGGACCAACAGAATAAGGGAACAACAGAATAAGGAACCAACAGAGTGAGGGACCAACAGCATAAGGGGCCAACAGAGTGAGGGACCAACAGAGTGAGGGACCAAAAGAGTGAGGGACCAACAGAATAAGGGAACAACAGAATAAGGGACCAACAGAATAAGGGACCAACAGAGTGAGGGACCAACAGAGTGAGGGACCAACAGAATGAGGGGCCAACAGAATGAGGGGCCAAAAGAGTGAGGGGCCAACAGAATAAGGGACCAACAGAATAAGGGACCAAAAGAGTGAGGGACCAACAGAATAAGGGAACAACAGAATAAGGAACCAACAGAGTGAGGGACCAACAGCATAAGGAACCAACAGAGTGAGGGACAAAAAGAGTGAGGGACCAACAGAATAAGGGGCCAACAGAGTGAGGGACAAAAAGAGTCAGGGACCAAAAGAATAAGGGACCAAAAGAGTGAGGGACCAACAGAATAAGGAACCAACAGAGTGAGGGACAAAAAGAGTGAGGGACCAACAGAATAAGGGACCAGCAGAGTGAGGGACCAACAGAGTGAGGGGCCAACAGAATAAGGGACCAACAGAATAAGGGACCAAAAGAATAAGGGGCCAACAGAGTGAGGGACAAAAAGAGTGAGGGACCAACAGAATAAGGGACCAGCAGAGTGAGGGACCAACAGAGTGAGGGGCCAAAAGAATAAGGGACCAACAGAGTGAGGGACCAACAGCATAAGGGGCCAACAGAGTGAGGGACAAAAAGAGTGAGGGACCAAAAGAATAAGGGACCAAAAGAGTGAGGGACCAACAGAATAAGGAACCAACAGAGTGAGGGACCAACAGCATAAGGGGCCAACAGAGTGAGGGACAAAAAGAGTGAGGGACCAAAAGAGTGAGGGACCAACAGAATAAGGGACCAGCAGAGTGAGGGACCAACAGAATAAGGGAACAACAGAATAAGGGACCAACAGAATAAGGGACCAACAGAATAAGGGACCAACAGAGTGAGGGACAAAAAGAGTGAGGGACCAACAGAATAAGGGACCAGCAGAGTGAGGGACCAACAGAGTGAGGGGCCAACAGAATAAGGGACCAACAGAGTGAGGGACCAACAGCATAAGGGGCCAACAGAGTGAGGGACAAAAAGAGTGAGGGACCAAAAGAATAAGGGACCAAAAGAGTGAGGGACCAACAGAATAAGGGACCAGCAGAGTGAGGGACCAACAGAGTGAGGGGCCAACAGAATAAGGGACCAACAGAATAAGGAACCAACAGAATAAGGAACCAACAGAGTGAGGGACAAAAAGAGTGAGGGACCAACAGAATAAGGGACCAGCAGAGTGAGGGACCAACAGAGTGAGGGACAAAAAGAGTGAGGGACCAACAGCATAAGGGGCCAACAGAATAAGGAACCAACCAAATAAGGAACCAACAGAGTGAGGGGCCAACAGAATAAGGGACCAACAGAATAAGGGGCCAACAGAGTGAGGGGCCAACAGAATAAGGGACCAACAGAATAAGGGACCAAAAGAATAAGGGGCCAACAGAGTGAGGGACCAACAGAGTGAGGGACCAACAGAGTGAGGGGCCAACAGAATAAGGGACCAAAAGAATAAGGGGCCAACAGAGTGAGGGGCCAACAGCATAAGGGGCCAACAGAATAAGGAACCAACAGAGTGAGGGACAAAAAGAGTGAGGGACCAACAGCATAAGGGGCCAACAGAGTGAGGGACAAAAAGAGTGAGGGACCAAAAGAATAAGGGACCAAAAGAGTGAGGGACCAACAGAATAAGGAACCAACAGAGTGAGGGACCAACAGCATAAGGGGCCAACAGAGTGAGGGACAAAAAGAGTGAGGGACCAAAAGAATAAGGGACAAAAAGAGTGAGGGACCAACAGAATAAGGGACCAACAGAATAAGGGACCAGCAGAGTGAGGGACCAACAGAGTGAGGGACCAACAGAATAAGGAACCAACAGAATAAGGAACCAACAGAGTGAGGGACAAAAAGAGTGAGGGACCAACAGAATAAGGGACCAGCAGAGTGAGGGACCAACAGAGTGAGGGGCCAACAGAATAAGGGACCAACAGAATAAGGGACCAAAAGAATAAGGGGCCAACAGAGTGAGGAACCAACAGAATAAGGGACCAGCAGAGTGAGGGACCAGCAGAGTGAGGGACCAACAGAGTGAGGGGCCAACAGAATAAGGGGCCAACAGAATAAGGAACCAACCAAATAAGGAACCAACAGAGTGAGGGGCCAACAGAATAAGGGACCAACAGAATAAGGGGCCAACAGAGTGAGGGGCCAACAGAATAAGGGACCAACAGAATAAGGGACCAAAAGAATAAGGGGCCAACAGAGTGAGGGACCAACAGAGTGAGGGACCAACAGAGTGAGGGGCCAACAGAATAAGGGACCAAAAGAATAAGGGGCCAACAGAGTGAGGGGCCAACAGCATAAGGGGCCAACAGAATAAGGAACCAACAGAGTGAGGGACAAAAAGAGTGAGGGACCAACAGCATAAGGGGCCAACAGAGTGAGGGACAAAAAGAGTGAGGGACCAAAAGAATAAGGGACCAAAAGAGTGAGGGACCAACAGAATAAGGAACCAACAGAGTGAGGGACCAACAGCATAAGGGGCCAACAGAGTGAGGGACAAAAAGAGTGAGGGACCAAAAGAATAAGGGACAAAAAGAGTGAGGGACCAACAGAATAAGGGACCAACAGAATAAGGGACCAGCAGAGTGAGGGACCAACAGAGTGAGGGACCAACAGAATAAGGAACCAACAGAATAAGGAACCAACAGAGTGAGGGACAAAAAGAGTGAGGGACCAACAGAATAAGGGACCAGCAGAGTGAGGGACCAACAGAGTGAGGGGCCAACAGAATAAGGGACCAACAGAATAAGGGACCAAAAGAATAAGGGGCCAACAGAGTGAGGAACCAACAGAATAAGGGACCAGCAGAGTGAGGGACCAGCAGAGTGAGGGACCAACAGAGTGAGGGGCCAACAGAATAAGGGGCCAACAGAATAAGGAACCAACCAAATAAGGAACCAACAGAGTGAGGGGCCAACAGAATAAGGGACCAACAGAATAAGGGACCAAAAGAATAAGGGGCCAACAGAGTGAGGGGCCAACAGAATAAGGGACCAACAGAATAAGGGACCAAAAGAATAAGGGGCCAACAGAGTGAGGGACCAACAGAGTGAGGGACCAACAGAGTGAGGGGCCAACAGAATAAGGGACCAAAAGAATAAGGGGCCAACAGAGTGAGGGACCAACAGAGTGAGGGACCAACAGAATAAGGGACCAACAGAATCAGGGGTCAGTGGAGAAAAATTTGAGTTTTGGGGTCAAAGGTCACCTCGCGTGGATCACAAATTCCGGACTGAACGTGTTTTACTCACTCAAAGGTGAAGAAGAGTCCGCAGGTGAGGAGGATGAGGAGCAGGGTCAGGTAGAACACCCCGGTCTGCCGCGCCATCATGACCCTCCCGTCGCATAAGAACCGGTTCCGTCCGGGGAACACCTGCCACTTCCTGCGGGGGGTCCGGTCCCGGTGGGCCGGCCAGGAGGGTTCCTCGGAGCCCGGTGCGGCGGCCGGGGAGGAGCAGCTGCTGCTGCGCGTGCAGACCTGGGTGTACTGGCCCGGATGCTGGACCTGAGACATGCGTCCTGGCAGGTAAGCGCGAGGAAGAGCGTCGGTGTATGCGCGAGCGGCTGGCTCGGTTCCACCACAGATTCAATCCGCCTCCAGCACGAATCCGCGCGCCCGCTTCTCTGGCGCGCGCACGAGCAGAAACCAAACCGTCATTTTTCCCAACATGTTTTTTTCCCTATTATTCCGTAAACAAACAGCAACTCGTGGCTGGACGCACGCGCGCCGGGAAGCCCTCCACTACACCCCCGTCACGCGCGTCCGCGTCCTTCTGGACCAGTTTTTACTCCTCAGGTTTGTGATTCCGGTTCTGGGCGGGATCAGGTGTGTTCCGGGGAGGGAGACAGTCGTGGTCCTGGAGATTCAGGTAGTCTGTGTCGAAGAGGATGAGGAGTAGGAGGAGGAGGAGCAGGAGGAGGAAGAGGAGGAGGAGGTGAAGAGCATCCCGATCATCCGCAGAGCTCAGACAGCAGAGATCGTCTATAAGTGTAGATGCCCACTCCGCAAAGGAAAAAAAAAATGGAAACTTGATTTACTAATTTGTGTTTAGTTTAAATGAATACCTTTTCGTCAACGCCGAATTTTTCATAAAGAAACGAGACTGATCTCCTTCCTGGATTTCATGTTTTAGGCTCTCTTCAGGTTTCAATCATTAAATGAAGGTAAAATCGGATTAACAGAGTTTCTGAGGTTTAAAATGCTCCTCTATATTAAAATGTACTTTCTATGTTCAGGGGGAAAATTCTGGATACATTTAGAGACAGAACTGAATCCAATTCTGTGGTCTTTTTCATAATTTACGTTTCTCCCAACAGTATAATAAAAGTCTGATTATTTCCACCTAGACAACTCATAAAACCAGGTCGGGACTAATCCTTACCACAAAAGCAGTGAGTTTTTATGGCTCAGTTTCTGACTAACTATATATTTATTTGTAATTGGAAAAACTCTGGGGATTCCTGAATGGAGAAAACTAAAATATACATTTATTGTTAGAGATTAAGTAACATTTGGTGAGAGCATTTTAATGTGAGTGAATCTTTACTTCATCTCTTATGTTCTTTTTTTCACAACCTGATAAACAGATCGTAATCAATATATTTTGTCTTAACACATCAGTAGTAATAAATGTGAACAGTTGTGATAAAATGGCTTGAGTTTATACATCTCTGCATTACTTTAAAATACGCTTTTAGCTCAGCTACATTTATTTAACCGTTTCAGCCAGTCAACAGTTTAAAGTTTCACCAATATGTTCCAAATAATCACATCAGGTTCGCTGAGTTGTCGAAGCAGAGTGAGATCTCCTCCATTTTATGTCAACTTTAAGCAGCGTTGAGAGTTAATAGACGATCTTTGGTTCAGCATTCCGGTGCGTCTGAACGAAACAAGTAAACAAAGTCCCCAAAAACAATCACGTCCAACTCAAAGATGTACAATTACTATTATGTATTTTATATAAAACAAACTTAATACATCTTTTCAGATTTTAATTCTGTTCTAAAATAAATGAGGTAATGTCACAGTTCGCTTGTTTCTGCTCGGTGGTTTTGTGCAGACGGACCGGAGCAACATGACGGCCGTGGAGGAGGAAGCTGGTGGAGCATCGCAGCTGGAAGCAGAAACAGATGAAGAAACCAAACTGCAGACATTAAAAGGTGAGGTGCATGCTAACATGTTAGCTTCTGTTTGCACGCGCAGCTCTTTGTTGGTGTTGCATCTCTGAGGTCACACCAATGTCGCCCCCCCCATAAAACGTGTCCTCCTTCTCCAGAGATCTGGCAGAATGTAGCTGCGAGGCTCTGGTGGGAGGAGAAAAGAAGCTCAGCGCTTTAACTTTGTCTTAATTAGTCACAAATAAAACCCTGAGTGAGATGGAGCAGCTGGACAACATCCAGAGGCTCCATCCCAACAAAATGCTCTCTGACACCTGAAGCTTCTCCTCCAGCTTTATACTGGAACCCCCTCCTACAACACAAACCAACATTACATTCACATTTAGCTAAAGTTTTAAACAATCCAACATGGTTTGATATGTACATATAAAAATAGATTATTCAGAGATGATCTGTCACATGAACATGAAACACCCCTTCAAGGTGTCTACACATGGTACATCCCATTTCACCTGCTCTATAAAGACACTCACCATTCTGGTTCACCAGGCATGGTCTACACCAGTGGTTTTCCACCACTGGGCCGTGGGAGATCATCAGATATGTCCTGAGAAATTATCCAATTTCACCTGATTAGTATAAAAAGCAGCTCTGTGTTCATACCCCAGTGAAAGATAATAAAAGATAAAATTCCTTCTTCTTGTGTTTATTTGATTTCTATACAAGAGGCTTTGACTAGATGGACTTTATATTAATAATAAGGACTTTAAAAAACAAAAAACAAATAAAAAACATTTTGGTTTGTGGTGTGCCTTGCAATTTTTCTGTGCCTCAAAAAAGGTTGAATAAACACTGATCTACACCATGATAGTACCTAAAACCTAAAACCAGTCGGGTCTAAAACCAGTCGGGTCTGAAACCAGTCGGGTCTGAAACCAGTCGGGTCTAAAAACCAGTCGGGTCTGAAACCAGTCGGGTCTAAAACCAGTCGGGTCTGAAACCAGTCGGGTCTAAAACCAGTCGGGTCTGAAACCAGTCGGGTCTGAAACCAGTCGGGTCTGCGTGACGCTTTGTTTGCATGAACAGCTGGAAGTGACGTCACGCTGCAGCTGACTTCCTGTGTGCAGGTGCAGCGTTTCTGACCTCGGTGGCCTCTGCAGGGATGGTTGCAGGGTTCGGGTCCACCTTGGCTCTGGCCAAGAAGAAGAGCCCCGAGTGGTTTAACAAGGTACACACACACACACACACACACACGCACGCGCGCGCGCGCTGAAACACGAGTCCTGCACGTGTCTTTATTCAACTTTAATCACTTCACTGTGTGTACAATAATGTGCTAGGATTAAAGTTTTCAGTAACACACACACACACATACACACACACACACACACAGTAATTTAATTTAAAGTTGATAAATAAAAACCATGATAACGTTGGAGAGGCTTTGACGGGTTAGGAAGACTGACGGATGTGTGTGAGACACACACCAGTGAGTAGGAGAACACGTTACCATGGAAACGAGTGTTTTTTAAAGAGCAATGAAAAATAATAGTTAATTTTAAGCTGATTTGCTAAAAACAGATCAACGTTTCACAGTTCAGCTGCTCTGATGTGAAGAAACAAGAGGTGTGTATGTGTGTGTGAGAAATACGTGTGTGTGTGTGTGAGAAATGATGTGCGGCTGATGACGTCCGCTCTTCCTCCTCGTCTCGTTCCTCTGGAGGTCAGCCTGAAAACAGCTGAGAGGAGACGAGCTGCAGACCGCCGCTGTGTCGAGACGACGCTGCGCTGCAATTAACGGTGACGCACGCAAACATGTGTGTGTCTGCAGGGGACGTGTGTGTCTGTGTCTGCGGTGGAGGCGTGTGTCTGTCTGCGGTGGAGGCGTGTGTGTGTGTCTGCGGTGGACGCGTGTGTGTGTCTGCGGTGGACGCGTGTGTGTGTGTCTGCGGTGGACGCGTGTCTGTGTCTGCGGTGGAGGCGTGTGTGTGTGTCTGCGGTGGAACGTGTGTGTGTCTGCGGTGGACGCGTGTGTGTGTGTCTGCGGTGGACGCGTGTGTGTGTGTGTGTGTGTCTGCGGTGGACGCGTGTGTGTGTGTCTGCGGTGGACGCGTGTGTGTGTGTCTGCGGTGGACGCGTGTGTGTGTGTGTGTGCGTCTGCGGTGGACGCGTGTGTGTGAGTGTGTGTGTCTGCGGTGGACGCGTGTGTGTGAGTGTGTGTGTCTGCGGTGGACGCGTGTGTGTGTGTCTGCGGTGGACGCGTGTGTGTGTGTCTGCGGTGGACGCGTGTGTGTGTGTCTGCGGTGGACGCGTGTGTGTGTGTGTGTGTCTGCGGTGGACGCGCGTGTGTGTGTGTGTGTCTGCGGTGGACGCGCGTGTGTGTGTGTGTGTCTGCGGTGGACGCGCGTGTGTGTGTGTCTGCGGTGGACGCGCGTGTGTGTGTGTCTGCGGTGGACGCGCGTGTGTGTGTGTCTGCGGTGGACGCGCGTGTGTATGTGTGTGTCTGCGGTGGAGGCGCGTGTGTGTGTGTGTCTGCGGTGGAGGCGCGTGTGTGTGTGTGTGTGTGTGTGTGTGCGGTGGACGCGCGTGTGTGTGTGTGTGTGTGTGTGCGGTGGACGTGTGTGTGTCTGCGGTGGACGCGTGTGTGTGTGTGTCTGCGGTGGACGCGCGTGTGTGTGTGTCTGCGGTGGACGCGCGTGTGTGTGTGTCTGCGGTGGACGCGCGTGTGTATGTGTGTGTCTGCGGTGGACGCGCGTGTGTATGTGTGTGTCTGCGGTGGACCACCCAGCGACTGCACCTCTGCTGTTTCCCGTCCTGGTTGTCTGCTGCGACTCTCGGACGTGACGTCTGACGCCGCGGTCTGCTTCTGATTTCGCTGGAAAACCTGCGGGACGTTTCGGAGGTCAGAGGTCACGAGCCTTTCCAGGAAACCGCCGCTCTCCTGGAAGATGGCGGGATTAACGCTCAGGTTTAGCTTCACCAAGTTCTGCAGTTTTCCGAGCCACGATTGGCTGTTTCATCAGCGGCGATGAGCCATCTATTCATCACAGTTACCATGGTTACAGCCCCCCCCCCCCCCCCCCCCCCGTTGGTCCACACTCGCAGCTTTCACAGCGTTCCACACAACCTCACCTGTGTGTTTTCCTCCTGCAGGGCGTCATGGCGACGGCAGCGGCCCCGGAGAGCGGAGCCTCTCTGGCGCTCAGAGCTCTGGGGTGGGGGTCGCTGTTCGCCTGGTGTGGAGTGGGTCTGCTCAGCGTCACCGTGTGGAAAGCTCTGGACGTTCATAGTGTACGTTCTTATTAAATCTCCAGTTTACGGAGAACCGCCGGCTTCTTCTGATGCTTCGTCTCTTCTTCAGTTTGCAGAGTTCAGGCAGAAGATGCAGAACCTCTTCCCGACCATCCCCAAGAACCCGGAGCCTGCTGGATCAGAACCGCTGGACTGGGACTCCGTGTTTAAGTCCAAGTGATCCAGATCAGAGAATGCAGACCGGACCGTGATCTGGATCGGTCCAGTTGTCAATGGGGATGGGAGACGCCCGGGTCTGCAGGCAGAACCGAACCTCCTCAGAACTGCTTGTTAGTTCAGCTGATGCTCTGCAGGTCGGGTCAGAACTTTGAGGAGGATTCAGCACAACGTGCTGCATTCAGGAACCTCGCTTCACGTCGGACTCTGTCACCATGACGTCATGCTAATTAAAAGTAAACATGTCAGATTTTTCAGCCCGTTTCATGAAACCAGGATGTCGCGCTTAATGATGACGTCATCCTGTTGACATCACATCTGTGATTCTGAAAAGTTTTGTTGGACTAAAAACAAACATTTGGATTTTAGGTGTAATGAATAATTCAGCCTCATGGGGGCGACAAAAGCATGAAACATCCCAGAAACGGCAGGAATAAGGCGCGCTGCCTGCTGCTGACACCTCGGATGGTGTCTTCGGCTTCGTGGCGAGCAAAGCGACTAAACATCCGACTCCACGTCCGAGTCGTGTTTCCAGTAGAAGGCTTCTTCCTTTCTGTCTGCATGTGTCTGACAAGCCAGATGTCTAAAACCTCGCTGCTTGTAGTGACGATTTATCTAGAAACAAGTCAGAATTTTACTGTGCAGTCATCGGACGGACGGACGGAGGAGTGGCGCGGTTTGGAAAACGTCGACGGCTGAGGAGAAAGCTGCACGTCTTCAGGGCAACAAGACGCACGGCGGTCTGATGCACGCGGAGAGAAACGCGTTTGAAAGTTTAGGTTAAAGGAGGTTTTTTCCCAGCAGAAGTCCAACTGGATCCATTTTAGATCCAGATCCCACAGACCGGCTCGGACCCCCATCGTCGGATAGATCCAGATCCCACAGACCGGCTCGGACCCCCATCGTCGGATAGATCCAGATCCCACAGACCGGCTCCCACAGACCGGCTCGGACCCCCATCGTCGGATAGATCCAGATCCCACAGACCGGCTCGGACCCCCA
Organism: Telmatherina bonti; assembly: GCF_933228915.1. NCBI lineage: Eukaryota > Metazoa > Chordata > Actinopteri > Atheriniformes > Telmatherinidae > Telmatherina > Telmatherina bonti. The sequence goes on along the minus strand of NC_136614.1, from coordinate 8,305,262 downwards.
TCGTCGGATAGATCCAGATCCCACAGAGGGGCTCGGACCCCCATCGTCGGATAGATCCAGTCTGCAGAAACTGGACAAACTGATGCAGAATCAACTTTGGAATCGGAGACTAGGAGCTGAAACCACATCTGTTCTGCAGGAGGTTAACATCCTGATTACCATGTGACCCATCAGAGATGGACTGGACCCGGTTTTCCTGGCGGTCTGACTCATGCTACTGTATGTCTAACCTTGGACGAGCTGGTTTGAACCTTGAATTTTCCCTCGGGCATGAATAAAATATCTTTGATTTGATAATGATAATGTTAGTGTTAGCAAAGTGGGAACGAACCATTTGGTTCCAACCAGTCAATACCGACAAGTCTCAGGTCCAGTTCCATCTAAAACCACGAGGTCTAGATTTAGTCAAGACCTTCACGTTCTCGATTTCAGGTTCCAAAGAAAGACCCAAACACAAAAACAAAGTCCTGAATCAAAACCATCAGGACAGAGAAGTCCCAGGTGAACCCGCACATTTGGAGTGAAGACCGCAATGAAACCCTGATGGGGACTCGCTCCGTTCCGGACGAAGACCGCGATAAAACCCTGGTGGAGACTCGCTCCGTTCCGGACGAAGACCGCGATAAAACCCTGGTGGAGACTCGCTCCGTTCCGGACGAAGACCGGGATAAAACCCTGGTGGAGACTCGCTCCGTTCCGGACGAAGACCGCGATAAAACCCTGGTGGAGACTCGCTCCGTTCCGGACGAAGACCGCGATAAAACCCTGGTGGAGACTCGCTCCGTTCCAGACGAAGACCGCGATAAAACCCTGGTGGAGACTCGCCCCGTTCCGGACGAAGACCGCGATAAAACCCTGGTGGAGACTCGCTCCGTTCCGGACGAAGACCGCGATAAAACCCTGGTTGAGACTCGCCCCGTTCCGGACGAAGACCGCGATAAAACCCTGGTGGAGACTCGCTCCGTTCCGGACGAAGACCGGGATAAAACCCTGGTGGAGACTCGCTCCGTTCCGGACGAAGACCGCGATAAAACCCTGGTGGAGACTCGCTCCGTTCCGGACGAAGACCGCGATAAAACCCTGGTGGAGACTCGCTCCGTTCCGGACGAAGACCGCGATAAAACCCTGGTGGAGACTCGCTCCGTTCCGGACGAAGACCGCGATAAAACCCTGGTGGAGACTCGCTCCGTTCCGGACGAAGACCGTGATAAAACCCTGGTGGAGACTCGCTCCGTTCCGGACGAAGACCGTGATAAAACCCTGGTGGAGACTCGCTCCGTTCCGGACGAAGACCGTGATAAAACCCTGGTGGAGACTCGCTCCGTTCCGGACGAAGACCGCGATAAAACCCTGGTGGAGACTCGCTCCGTTCCGGACGAAGACCGTGATAAAACCCTGGTGGAGACTCGCTCCGTTCCGGACGAAGACCGTGATAAAACCCTGGTGGAGACTCGCTCCGTTCCGGACGAAGACCGTGATAAAACCCTGGTGGAGACTCGCTCCGTTCCGGACGAAGACCGTGATAAAACCCTGGTGGAGACTCGCTCCGTTCCGGACGAAGACCGTGATAAAACCCTGGTGGAGACTCGCTCCGTTCCGGACGAAGACCGCGATAAAACCCTGGTGGAGACTCGCTCCGTTCCGGACGAAGACCGCGATAAAACCCTGGTGGAGACTCACTCCGTTCCGGACGAAGACCGCGATAAAACCCTGGTGGAGACTCGCTCCGTTCCGGACGAAGACCGCGATAAAACCCTGGTGGAAACTCGCCCCGTTCCGGACGAAGACCGGGATAAAACCCTGGTGGAGACTCGCTCCGTTCCGGACGAAGACCGGGATAAAACCCTGGTGGAGACTCGCTCCGTTCCGGACGAAGACTGCAATGAAACCCTGGTGGAGACTCGCCCCGTTCCGGACGAAGACCGCGATAAAACCCTGGTGGAGACTCGCTCCGTTCCGGACGAAGACCGCGATAAAACCCTGGTGGAGACTCGCTCCGTTCTGGACGAAGACTGCAATGAAACCCTGGTGGAGACTCGCCCCGTTCCGGACGAAGACCGGGATAAAACCCTGGTGGAGACTCGCTCCGTTCCGGACGAAGACCGCGATAAAACCCTGGTGGAAACTCGCCCCGTTCCGGACGAAGACCGTGATAAAACCCTGGTGGAGACTCGCTCCGTTCCGGACGAAGACTGCAATGAAACCCTGGTGGAGACTCGCCCCGTTCCGGACGAAGACCGGGATAAAACCCTGGTGGAGACTCGCTCCGTTCCGGACGAAGACCGCGATAAAACCCTGGTGGAAACTCGCCCCGTTCCGGACGAAGACCGTGATAAAACCCTGGTGGAGAATCGCTCCGTTCCGGACGAATACTGCAATGAAACCCTGGTGGAGACTCGCCCCGTTCCGGACGAAGACCGGGATAAAACCCTGGTGGAGACTCGCTCCGTTCCGGACGAAGACCGTGATAAAACCCTGGTGGAGAATCGCTCCGTTCCGGACGAATACTGCAATGAAACCCTGGTGGAGACTCGCCCCGTTCCGGACGAAGACCGGGATAAAACCCTGGTGGAGACTCGCCCCGTTCCGGACGAAGACCGTGATAAAACCCTGGTGGAGACTCGCTCCGTTCCGGACGAAGACCGGGATAAAACCCTGGTGGAGACTCGCTCCGTTCCGGACGAAGACCGCGATAAAACCCTGGTGGAGACTCGCTCCGTTCCGGACGAAGACCGGGATAAAACCCTGGTGGAGACTCGCTCCGTTCCGGACGAAGACCGCGATAAAACCCTGGTGGAGACTCGCTCCGTTCCGGACGAAGACTGCAATGAAACCCTGGTCAAGACTCGGCTCGTTTCAGATGAAGACTACAAAACCCTCTAAGTCCAGAGGAAGGGCTTCTGTCAGGTGTGGAGACGGGTCTATCCCAACGATCCAGCATGTCCTGAGTCCGGTGAGGATGTTGAGGTCTCCGTGGAGACCGGGAGAAACCCAGCCGAGCTGCGTTCACAGTGTTCAACCAGTTCATGTACGTTTATTTAACATGGTGGAACATAGAAAGATCTCATTCTGAAGAAACAACGCCGTTTTCTGTCTGTACATTTCTTACAACATGTTTGGTGTCAGGACAGTCCCGCCCCCCCGATCCGAAACACACAGCCCCCCACCCCCATCAGACTCCAGAAAACATCCTGAAACTGAGGTCTTCAGAACCGGACGCCACCTGCTGGAGCTCCAACGTACATCATCTATTTACAGGAGGATGAAGGTGGAGGATTCGATTGGTGGAGGAGTCATAAAAAGCCCCGCCCCCCCCCCTCATCTGACACTGCTGTGGTTTGGCAAAATACTGATGGTCAAACTGCAGATGTTAAAAAATTCACATTTAAAAAACAAAAGGTATTGCACCAGAACGAAGGATGTGACTGAACATCAGTGTTTCCTGTTTCAGCACGACAGAAACGTTTATCTACAACATTTAAATACCGCTGCCCCCCCCCCCCATCCCAAAGAACCGAAACAAAGCCAGAACCACCGTCACACTTCGCTTCAAACTAAAGAATTAAAAAATTCAAATCCAAGTATTAAATATTTTTGTATTAAAATGATTTAAAAACCCAAATAAAGGTGTGCAGATGGAGCCGATAGATTCTTTATATATTCATCTGTAGGTAAAAACTTTCCGCTCTTAAATAAAAATAGAATAGAAGCCAGTTTGTCACGCGGAGCTGCTCGCAGCGCCACTGAGCGCGCTCCATTTGCGTCACGAGCGGCTCATTTTAAACAGTACTTCACACATGACGGCCGCCACGGATGGGTTGAGGGCGGCCGCCAGTGAGACGTCCAGCAGCCGGTTCTCGTACAGAACGAACTCCGTCCTGTTCTCCTCCAACCTCGCCATGGCCAGCAGCGCCCTGGCGGCGCGGCACATCATGTTGATGCTGGGCGGCTCTGGCGGCACGGTGGCGTGCAGCAGGCTGTGCGGGTTCTGCTGGTACTGAGCCATGGCCACGCTGTCCTCCAGGAAGCCGATCAGAGCCGCCACGCTGCCTTTCTGCAGGGTGATGGCCCTCGCCGCGGTCGGGTCGCCCTGCGCCAGGTTGGACAGCACGGCGACCGCCATCTCCCGGCACACCTGGCTCTTCCGCTCCCCCACCAGGCGCACCAGTGTGGAGAAGAGCTTCTGCTGGCGACTGAAGGGCGGCGTGGCGAGCAGCAGGTCCACGTTGCAGTCCTGGATGCTCAGTTTGCAAAGACACTCCAGCACCAGCCTGCGGGGGGTGAGCGAGGAGAAGCCCCCCGCCGAGGAGAAGGGGTCCTGGGCCTCGGCGGACGGACACACCATCCAGTGGAGCAGCCCGTCCAGGATGGGCAGGCAGATGCTCTCGGGGTACAGCGACAGGTCCAGCTGGCCAGAGATGTTGGCCAGCGTCACCAGCGTGTTTTCCCTGAGCGCCGCCACACAGTCCCACCACCACTCGTCCCGGCTGCAGGCCAGACCCTGCTCCTCCTCTCGCTGGTAGGTGGGGGGTGTCCGTTTCCTGCGGGGGTGGTGGTGGTGCAGCAGCACCAGCCGGCCCAGGATCAACACCAGGCCGGGGTGGCGCGACAGGACGGCGTCATTTCCGGGGACGAAGGAGAGGCCGCGCACCACGTTGGAGATGCAGGTGCAGCTTCGGGCCAGAGAGTCCTGCCAGGACTCAGCCATGGACAGCGGCGCTTCGTCCCAACAGCGCGCTTCATCCTCCAGCTGGCTGATGGGACTCTGAGCCGCCTCGCCGTGAGCTGGCGACCGCCGACCTCTGACCTCTGGAGAGGAATCTGGAAAACAGGACATAAGAGGAAACAAGTAATTTTCTACGAGTCCAAGTCAAGTTGTAGGTTACAGCAGGAATAAACATGTTTACAGCAGAAATAAACACATTTACAGCAGAAATAAACACATTTACAGCAGAAATAAACATGTTTACAGCAGAAATAAACATGTTTACAGCAGAAATAAACACGTTTACAGCAGGAATAAACATGTTTACAGCATAGTTCAGCATATTTAGGGGCGTGTCCTTTTGATTGACAGGTACCCGATCTCCCGCTTCAAGTCAGAAGAACGTAGAACAACCGCGGTTTTTAGCCGGTTAGCAACGTGACTTTACTTACCTCCGTTAGCTGGTTAGCTGCTGTAATCTCCAGGTTAGCTCCGTTAGCTCTTAGCTACAGAAAGCTCGGAGTTCACTCGATGTCAATCATCCACCATGACGCTCACAGCCCCCCTCTCAGCTCCACCTCTTTGCCCATATTTGTATTTTCCGGGCGAGACGACGCGCATGCTGCTGCCAAGGTGGTGATGGTAGGAACCGCCCACCGAGCTTCAATTCAGCTCTTCAGAAACCTACAGGTGACGTCACGGAGGCTCCGCCCATCTTTTACAGTCTACAGTTCTTCCACATCTGATCAGGAGCCATTTCTTTTCTTCTAACATATTCATGCTAATCTGAGGAGTTAACATGACTTATTAATACTTAATAGTACTTTAATAATCCCACTAGTGGACAATTATTCTGTTTTTGACAGAAAACAGAAAAGTAAATAATTCTGTTATGAATTACAAAGGTAGCAACAAGCTAACATGTCCACTGCTGTGTTTCTACGCTCGTTGCTAACATAGATGCTAACAGTAAGCTTTCATATTAGCATCTGACGTCTTTTAAGGTGGATTTTTATTCATTGTCTGATATTTGATTTTTTTTTTATACCCAAATGTTTTTATGAATTATGTAGATGCATCATGTGATGGATCGCTAGGCTTCGCCCACATCTAAACTAACGGCTAAAATTTAAATGATAGTGGGCGGAGCTTGACGGTACAGCTGGAGTGCGAACTCTGCCGTCTCACCTTAAGACTGGTTTATTAAACGAATCAGTTATTGATTTAAAAGAAATATTTGGGTAGTTTACGTGTTTACCTTCTGGGTTTTCACACGGCAACCTCCTCTCGACACCTCTGTCTGCCTGATCCTCCTCCGCTGCCTCCCTTCTTGGACTCCTCCCCTCGTCTCCTGCCACCTCCTCCATCGGCTCCTCCCTCCACAGCGGGTCTGGGGGGGTGAAGTCTCCTGTCTGCGGCTCTAAGTGCGTTTGGATGTGGGTGGTGGAGTCTCCGCCTCCGGCCTTCCAGTGCAGGAGGCCGCTGATGAAACCATTGGGTCGGCTGAGTTTGGCCCAGCACTCCTCCACCTCCTCCCACCCCTCCCCCAACTCCTCCACCTTAACTGGCAGCTTGTCGTATTTGCTGGCCTGTTTGGGGCGTGGCTCCTCCTGCTCCTGCTTCACCTCCTCTTTTATGATCGGTTTCCTGTCTTCCATCTCCTGTGGAGTGGAGAGTGCCGGTGGCGTCTCTTCAGCCTCCTCTGCTGACCTCCTCTGCATCCCGCGCTCCTCCCCCGACTCAGGAGCAGGAGCCGGTGGCTCCTTCAGCAGTTCCTGCTCCTCGGGGAAGGGGCCCAGGAGAGTCCTCTGGCCCTCCGTCCCCACCTCGTACTCCTTCAGGATACCAAAGATCTTGATGAGGCAGCGGCGGTAAAACTCTACAATGAGCTCCAGGAAGCCTGGCAGCTGCAGGACGACACACACCGTTGCCACGGTTACAGAAACCTTTGCTGACATGCGGCGGTTAGGTGTGTGTGTGTTTGTGTGTGTGGTACAGCTCACCTGTGTGAGGTTGAAGGAGCCCACCGTGCTGTCGTCATACAGCAGGATGTTGATGGTGTCCAGCGCCCAGGTGCTCTCCGCCAACAGGCCCGACTTCAGCGACATCATCACTCGCCATGCCTCGGGGGTTCCTGGTCAACCACAAGGCCAAGCTGTGAGTAGGTCTCAGTGTGTACGCGTGTCTGTGTGTGTGTGTGTGTGTGTGTGTGTGTGTGTGTGGGAGGTCTGACCTGTGTCCTTGGATGTCAGTCGTCGCCGTGGCTTCAGATTGGGGGGCGTGGCCTCCACAGAGCCGGGAGGGAAGCTGAACTCTCTGTGGACGAGTGGGAGGCCCTGGGGGGGCAGGGGTCCGGGCGGGGGCCCTGGCAGGGCCGCTTTCTTCATGGAGGACAGGTAGGGGGCGCTGTTGGGCGACAGAGACCCTCCGAGGGGTCGGGGGAAAGAGGAGGGGCTGTGGGAGCGCGCCACATGGTTAGGGACAGTGGGCGTGGCCTGGAAGGAGGAGGGGGGCGGTCTGGATGACAGGGGGGCCATGGAGGGAGAGGAGGAGGAGGTCGAGTGTGGGGGGAATGGAGACTGGCGTTGGTTGAGGAGACTGGGGGGCCACTGGTTGTCCTGGGGGGGCCCTCCTTCCTGTTCATCCCCTCGGTTCATCCCGGGATAGGGGGGCCCCTGGCCTTGCCGACTGTACGTGTACCCCGTATCGGTCCTGGGGGGCCACACGTTTGACTGCGGCCCCTCCCCAGGCCCTCCAGACACCGCAGGTGGTCCTGAGCCCATCATGCCGTGCTGCAGGGGTCCCTGCCGGTCCCGGCTGTACTGATAAGGATACTGGGTGGGTCGGCGCTCGGGGCCCATGAAGCCCCCCCCTCCTGCCCCAAACGGGCCGAAGACGTCGGGCTGCTGGGCGCCGAACTGCTGCACACCCAACGCCTCACCCTCATGCCGCTTGGTGGGGGGGTACAGCCCCTCCATCGGACGCTTGTAGCCCTGCAGAAACAGAGACCCTGTCAGAGACCAGGAACCTGCCAGAGACCAGGACTTTCCAGAGACCAGGACCCTGTTAGAGACCAGGACCCTGCCAGAGACCAGGTCTTTCCAGAGACCAGGACCCTGTTAGAGACCAGGACCCTGCCAGAGACCCATACCCTGCCAGGGACCAGGACCCTGCCAGAGACCAGGACCCTGCCAGAGACCAGGACCCTGCCAGAGACCAGGACCCAGCCAGAGACCAGAGAGGCTTACCTGCTGCTGAGGGTAGAGGGGCTGATGGGAAGTGTAGGCCATGCTTTGAGGATACTGGGGTCCATAAGCATCGTGTCCATGCCTGAAGGGAAGAAGAGTCGAGGTTTCAGAAAGAAACACGTTAAACTGATTTCATTCACAAACAGGAACATCAGGAAGCTGGACTCCTCTGGGTCGGGTCAGAGCGGTGTCTTCTAGTGTTCTAGCGGTTTTGGTTCTGGACAAGCTCTCAGACGGAGTTGTGACTCTTTCGGTATATTTTGCTAAAGGATTGTTTTCTCAGAAAAAGCAGAGAAAAAAGCTGAAGTTTTTTTATGGCAGCAAAAATAAGGATCTCATCAGGAAGAAAGCGGAGAGGTCGGGACGAGACTTAGCGGCTGGGCTAGGTACGGGTCACATGGTCTCAGGATCTAAATCTGCGTGCTGAAGCGCCCTCTGCTGGAAGAGAACAGCATCTCTCCGGCTCACGTCTGTTCACACAGACGCTTTAGGGCGGCTCGATGATGACAAAATTATAATCAGGATTATTTTGACTGAAATTGAGATATCCATTATTTAACACGATTATCCTTTTATCTTGAACAAAATTAATGCATTTAACATTAAACTTTGGCTTTTAAATAAAGTCTTTAGGATTCCAACAAATAACATGAAGCTTTGTCTTGACAAGGTGAAAATACTGATATAAACTGAATAGATAAATATAAGTAAGGATTAACCAAGGCTGCGGGTTGTGGTGTTCTAGACTCCGCGCCGTGCATTAAAACCGTCTAACACACGGTTATGAGTTATTTAATCTACTTATACCATCATTTCTTTTCCATAACATTTGCTGAAGTATAGAAACTTTTTCATGTCGGCCTGGATGTACGTTTCATGCCAAACAACTGCTGTCAGGCTGCAGCGCATTTCTCTCATTCACCTGTTAAAAGACAGCTGATCTGAACCAGGTGGTTAAGGCGTTGCTATGGTAACACCCTGTAACGGAGGGATATTACAGTGTTTAACTCGCCGAACTACTTCATCTTCATGCCGCTTATCCGGGGTCGGGTCGCGGGGGCAGCAGCCTAAGCAGGGAAGCCCAGACTTCCCTCTCCCCAGCCACATTTGCCAACTCTGCGAGGGGGATCCCAAGGCGTTCCCAGGCCAGCCGAGAGATATAATCCCTCCAGCGTGTCCTGGGTCTCCCCCGGGGTCTCCTCCCAGAGGGACGTGCCTGGAACACCTCACCAGGGAGGTCCAGGAGGCATCCTGACCAGATGCCCAAGCCACCTCAACTGGTTCCTCTCGATGCAGAGGAGCAGCGGCTCTACTCTTGAGCCCCTCCCGGATGACCGAGCTCAGCCACCTGTATATGAGATCTCGTTCTTTCGGTCACGACCCACAGCTCATGACCATAGGTGAGGGTAGGAAAGTAGATCGACTGGTAAATCGAGAGCTTGGCCTTCTGGCTCAGGTCCTTCTTCACCACGACAGACCGGCGCAGAGTCCGCATTACTGCAGACGCCGGACCGATCCGTCTGTTGATCTCACGCTCCATCCTTCCCTCACTCGTGAACAAGACCCCGAGATATTTAAACTCCTCCACTTGAGGCAGGACCTCACTCCCGACCCGGAGAGGGCAATCCACCCTATTCCGGCTGAGGACCATGGTCTCAGATTTGGAGGTGCTGATTCTCATCCCAGCCGCTTCACACTCAGCCGTGAATCGTTCAAGCAAGAGCTGGAGATCACGACCAGATGAAGCCAACAGGACCACGTCATCTGCAAAAAGCAGGGACCCAATCCTGAGGCCATCAAGTCGGATCCCCTCAACACCTCGGCTGCGCCTAGAAATTCTGTCCATATAAGTTATGAACAGAATCGGTGATAAAGGGCAGCCTTGGCGGAGTCCAACCCTCACCGGAAACGAATCCGACTTACTACCAGCAATGTGGTCCTTGGACCTGTCATCCAGGGACCGGACAACTCACACTAGGGGGTGCGGTATCCCATACTCCCGGAGTACCCCCCACAGGAGCCCCCAGGGGACGCGGTCCAACGCCTTCTCCAGGTCCACAAAGCACATGTAGACTGGTTGGGCAAACTCCCATGCCCCCTCCTGGACCCCAAAGAGGGTATAGAGCTGGTCTACTGTTCCGCGAAAACCACAATGCTCCTCCTCAATCCGGGATTTGACTATCCGGCGGACCCTCCTCTCCAGGACCCCTGAATAGACCTTCCCAGGGAGGCTGAGGAGTGGGATTCCCCTGTAATTGGAACACACCCTCCGGTCCCCCTTCTTAAAAAGGGGGACCACCACCCCAGTCTGCCAATCCAGCGGTACTGCCCCTGATGTCCACGCAATGCTGCAGAGGCATGTCAGCCAGGACAGTCCCACAGCATCCAGAGCCTTAAGGAACTCCGGGCGGATCTCATCCACCCCTGGGGCCTTGCCGCCAAGGAGCTTTTTGACCACCTCAGCGACTTCAGCCCCAGAGATAGGAGAGTCCACCCCTGAGTCCACCAGCTCTGCTTCCTCATCGGAAGACGTGTTGGTAGGATTGAGGAGGTCTTCGAAGTATTCCTTCCACCAACCCACATCGTCCCGAGTTGAGGTCAGCAGGTCCCCATCTCCACTGTACACAGTATTGATGGAGCACTGCTTCCCCCTCCTGAGCCGCCGGACGGTGGACCAGAAATTCCTCGAAGCCGTCCGGAAGTCTTTCTCTATGGTCTTGCTGAACTCCTCCCATGCCCGAGTTTTTGCCTCGGCGACAGCCAAAGCCGCCTGTCGCTTAGCCCGTCGGTACCCATCAGCTGCCTCCAGAGTCCCACAGGCCAAGAAGGCCCGATAGGACTCCTTCTTCAGCTTGATGGCATCCCTCACTGCTGGTGTCCACCAACGAGTCCTGGGATTACCGCCACGACAGGCACCAACGACCTTACAGCCACAGCTCCGGCTGGCCGCCTCAACAATAGAGGCACGGAATACAGCCCATTCAGACTCAATGTCCCCCGCTTCACTCGGGACATGTTAGAAGCTCTGCTGAAGGTGGGAGTTGAAGCTCGCTCTGACAGGGGACTGAGCCAGAAGTTCCCAGCAGACCCTCACAACACATTTGGGCCTGCCAGATCTGACCGGCTTCCTCCCCCACCATCTGAGCCAACTCACCACCAGGTGGTGATCAGTTGACAGCTCCGCCCCCCTCTTCACCCGAGTGTCAAAGGCATGTGGCCGCAGGTTCGACGATACGACTACAAAATCCATCATCGAACTGCAGCCCAGGGAATCCTGAAGCCAGGTGTACATATGGACACTCTTATGTTGGAACATGGTGTTCGTTATGGACAATCCATGACGAGCACAGAAGTCCAATAACAAAACACCATTTGGGTTCAGAGGAGGGGGACCATGCCTCCCAATCACTCCCCTCCAGGTCTCACTGTCATTGCCCACGTGAGCATTGAAGTCCCCCAGCAGAACTATGGAGTCCCCAGAAGGAGCACCCTCCAGCACTCCCTACAAGGACTCCAGAAAGGGTGGGTACTCTGAACTGCCGTTCGGTGCATAAGCATAGACAACAGTCAGGACCCGTCCCCCCACCCGGAGGCGGAGGGAAACTACCCTTTCATCCACCGGGGTAAACCCCAACGTGCAGGCACCAAGCTGGGGGCTGATGAGAATGCCCACACCTGCTCGGCGCCTCTCACCATGAGCAACTCCAGAGTGGAAGAAGGTCCAGCCCCTCTTGAGGGTACTGGTTCCAGAGCCCAAGCCATGCGTCGAGGTGAGTCCAACTATATCTAGCTGGAACCGCTTAACCTCGCGTACAAGCTCAGGCTCCTTCCCCACCAGAGAGGTGACGTTCCACGTCCCTAGTGCCAGCTTCTGCAGCCGGGGATCGGACCGCCAGGGTCCCCGCCCCTTGCTGCCGCCCAGCTCACATTGCACCCGACCCCTACGGCTCCTCCCGCAGATGGTGAGCCCACAGGAGGTGGGGCCCATGTAACCCTTTCGGGCTGAGCCCCATGGGCGAAGGCCCGGCCACCAGACGCTCGCTCTCGTACCCCACCTCCAGGCCAGGCTCCAGAGGGGGGTCCCGGTAACCCACGTCCGGGCAAGGGAACATTTCTGCCCGAGTTTGTGTTCATCATAGGGGTCTTGTGAGCCGTACTTGGTCTGGTCCCTCCCCTAGACATAAAGCCCCAGACAACATAGCTGCTGTCGGAGCCGACTGAGACTGGCCGCCTGGGAGTGCTTTAAGACGGGAGAGGCTCCCGCTGCTTCTTCCTTACAGTAACTGCAGAACAATATGTGCCTTCAAGTCAGTCGCCAAAACACCAGAAAAGTCTCTAATAACTCCAGTAAAAGCTGCTAGATTTGTCGCTTTTAACAAAAAAAGTCTCCAGATTAAGCGAGAAAGTCGCCAAGTTGGCAACAGTGTCTGAATGAAAGCAAAGCGGCTGTGGGAGGAGTTTACAGCACAGCGCTGCAATGCCAGAGACGCTTGATTAGCAGCTGAAGACAGCAGGAGAGGAAACTGCAGAGAGAGAAATAATCCCACCCTTTTATTTTTATCATCGTTGGAAACCCAGATCGTAGTTGAGATTAAAATCTGATTAATCACCCAGACCTAAGACACTGTTCTGGTTCTGTTCTGGTCCAGGGTCGCAGGACCCTGGTGCATTCTGGCAAACCGAGCATGTTTACACCTGAACCAGTGAAACTCCACAGCGCCAAACAAACATCTTGGAGATGTGGGATGCAAGCTGAAGGTCATCAGGTGTCACCAGGGTGAATTATTACAGGATTACAATCTGTTCCAGATTAATCTGAGACTGAAAGAAAACCTTTAGAAACCCTGAAAGTCCCTGAAAAGTAGATTAAATAAAAGAAAGTTAGAATCTCTGCAAGCATCGCTTTGAACTAGATTTTTTACTTTTCATCAGTAAAACATGGGTATTCCAGAGTTCCTGCCCGACATCTTCAGAGCTTCAGACGTCTTGCTGCAAACCTTGAAGCTTTAGTTCTGAAATGTTAAAATCTTCTGGTGTGCACGTGAGCTCTGGCGTTTTGCAGTTTCAAATTGACAGGAGGATGTTTTCCAGCTCCTCTCACCTCTGATGTGCGTATCTGCTGCTGGGATACATGCTGGCCTCGTTTCCAGACTGACCCATGCTGTTTTGCCCCGCGGCAGGGGCCATGCTTCCCTCCGGACCCATCCCCTGCTCCGGCCTGCAGGACACGGGCAAGGGAACAGACGGGTATCAGGATGTTGACGGGAAGCGCTGGGTTTGAGCAGAAGGAAGATGAGGAGTAGTTCTGTAACTGGAAATCTCACCTCCGCTCGTAGGGATACTGCGGTCTGGGGCCCATCGCTGGCAGGGGCCTGGAGGGGGGCCCACGGGGGTACAGGTCCTGCATGGCACTACTGGGCATCTGCCTGGGAGTGAAAGCCTCACTGGATCCTGGACCTGAGGAGCAGAGAATACAATTCAAACCCTCCATCAGGGACGTGGACCTGAACCAGACCAATTCCACCAGCAGGGGGCAGCAGAACACACAGAACAGGTTCAGTCCTGGTGGCTGGGTCTGGTTCTGGGTTACAGGGACCTGAAACCCACCAGCAGAGACCCTTCCAGAGAAACTCAGGTTTGGACCAGCAGGTGAATCTGAACCAAGAAACAGGATTCAGCACCCGGTGCAGATCCTGGTGTTTGGTCTCCTTACCCTTCCTTGAGCCTCCATACGAGTCCTTGCCGGCATCATACGGCATCCTCATGGAAGGGTCTGCTGGGCCTCCTCCCGGCTGGTAGGGGCCACCACCGGGTCCAGGACCTCGCTTGTTGTTGAAGGCAGGATCACTTCCTTCAGAGAAGGGGTCCTGGACACTCACGCCTCCCATGCTCCTGAGACCAGATGAGAAATGGTGGTTAATCTACGGCTTGTCCTTCGCTGGATATGATCAGGTTTCCTGCTTCGTGCTGGAGGAGAAGCCGTTAGGTCACATAACAGCTGCACAATCAGCTGACTGATGACAGCGCCGCTGGTTGGAGCGGCGAGTTCAGCCGCTCCAACCAGCTCCAACGGCTGGTTGGAGCGGCTTCCACCCTACACACACAACACAATGTGCAACCTGGCTAGAAACAGTCTGTGGTGCGCACCAAAGCTCGATGATGGGCCCCACTGAGCTTTTCCAGTTCAGACAAGATTAAATAAAACCAGTTTAATCAGACTGAATCTCCTCCTGAAGCTTTACCAGTAAACCAGACCAGTTTTCCCAAAGAAGAGCTGAACTCTGGAGGTGTGGATGAGCCGGCCAGCCTACCTGCTTCCAGGCAGGGGGACCATCTGGCTGTGCGGGGTGGAGGCGGGGGTCGGGGGCTTCAGCTCTACAGGGGCCTCGGTCAGGGAGCTGCTGCTGGACTGAGGCGTGTTGGGCCCTTGTAAGGAGCCTGAGTTTGCTGCAGGAAGCACACAGAAAACATGGCGTCACACCACAGCCGACATGAGGCGACGGTACAAATACGTCATGAAAACACAAGTTCAGAACCAGGAAAGACTGAGATAAATAAACTCGCAGACATTTCTCAGTTTTGATAAAACGCAAGAAGGTTTCTGGTTCAAACGTGATGATCTGCTGCTTTCATGTCAACTTCCTCCATTTGGGTGAAACCAGATGAAACCAAACATCTGGATCTGAGATTCTACAGAACAAGCGACGAACAGGAAGCAACATTCAGCGTCGCTGTGCTCAGACGCAACAGGAAATATTCCGGCAGACACGCCGAGCGATGAAACAATGCAGACGAGATGAAGGTGATGTGTTTCGGAGCGACCGAGGAAAGTCAGTCGCAGCGGACGGCTTTGTGGTCGCATCCTCGTGTCCTGCACAACATGCAAAGAAAAGGGGTGGAGCTCCTCTTTGTGTTCATGTCAACACCCTGAAGATGTGCACGTTGCCATGGTAACAGGAGCGCATGGAAAGCACGCCCTAATGCACGTGTGAAACTGTGCTTTTTGTGTGTGTGTGTGTGTGTGTGTGTGTGTCTGGAATCAGGGAGGCTCCGTGGGAATTAGGTCAGACTGAGGTCAGTCATGTTTACAATGACTCACTGAGTAGGTTACATAATTAGATGTGTCAGTGTGTGTGTGTGTGTGTGTGTGTGTGTGTGTGTGTGAGAGAAATCAATGAGAGTCTTTTCACAGTCAAACTGAAACGTGCTGGACCAGTTCTTGTCGGGTTCTGGCCCGTGGTTCTGGTGGAACCCAGACTTCTGTGGTACGATGGCAGCCAGAGAAATAATCTAAATTTTGGGATTTAGTTTATAATCCAACGTGATAAAAGTGTAAACCACCGCAGCCCCCCTCACACCTCTTCAGACTGGACTTACTTGCATCTTTTGATGCCAATGTAAAATAATCTGGAAGAAAAGTGAAGTAAACCTCCGGCTTTGGAAAGAATAAATAAATCCTACGTGTTCTTGAACGTTTAGTCGATGCTGTTCTCAAAGAGACAATGTGGAGATTTAGTGCTGCAGCTAACACGGCCTTCTCACCTGGGGAGGGGGGCTGGATCTTGGCCTGCAGGGATGGGGCTTTCTTGCCATCTGTTACAGCAGCCATGGTCTCTGGCGGAGGCTCCTCCCCCCGCTCCACCTTGCACTCGTAGGCGAACAGGTACTGAATGTACTGCTTCTTCAGAGAGCTGGCCGAGCTGCTGGACGTCCCCACGTTCAGCAGGGACGACAGCTCCCGCCACTTCTTGTTCTTGTTCACCTGAGAGGAGAAGCAGGAAACATGAACTCTTCGTCAAATGGAGGACGGGCCGGGCGTCCCAGGTGGTCCCGTCTCACCATGGCCAGACCTCCGATGTCTCTGACAGCCAGGTACAGCCTGCACAGGTCCAGAGGCTTCTTCCCAACAGCCGGCAGGTTTGGGATGGGGGTTCCCCTCTCCTCCATGAAGGACAGGTACCGGTCCACCCACATCCTCCTCTCGGGCTCCGAGCCCATGTCATACAGCCGGGCGATCTTCTCATTGGTCATGGTGGCCACGCTGGGCTTCTGCAGAGACAGACATGAAACAGGTTTCAGCTCCCAGAAGGACGTCACAACGGGAGAGAGACTCAGGGAAGAACAACCAGATGTGCCCAACACCCCTCACATCTGGTTGTAGGTCCGTTCGACGGCAGTGATGCAGAATCAGCAGAGTGTCGAGAAGAACCGAGCCTCTAGTTAGAACATTGGCAGTAAAACGCTCCTTTTCCTCCGAGCTGATGCCAACCAGACTTTTCATTTTCACATCAGCTTGCAGGAGAAACGCCTGAGCAATCATCTTCAAACACAGAAAGCAGTTTACTCCCTTTTTATTCACCAGGAACAAAACAACAAAGCCATGAAGCACATTCACACGTCTGGAGGAGATGCTCTGTGCTACCTGGCCATGGCAGAACGCACCATCACATGACCATGACGCACACATGCCCAGCCTCTACACGCCACAGCACACCGATGCCACGCAGTAGGACGGTTATGAACACGCATCGTCCCGCAGTAGGACGGTTATGAACCCGCATCGTCCCGCAGTAGGACGGTTATGAACCCGCATCGTCCCGCAGTAAGACGGTTATGAACCCGCATCGTCCCGCAGTAGGACGGTTATGAACCCGCATCGTCCCGCAGTAGGACGGTTATGAACACGCATCGTCCCGCAGTAGGACGGTTATGAACCCGCATCGTCCCGCAGTAAGACGGTTATGAACACGCATCGTCCCGCAGTAGGACGGTTATGAACACGCATCGTCCCGCAGTAGGACGGTTCTGAACACGCATCGTCCCGCAGTAGGACGGTTATGAACCCGCATCGTCCCGCAGTAGGACGGTTATGAACACGCATCGTCCCGCAGTAGGACGGTTATGAACACGCATCGTCCCGCAGTAGGACGGTTCTGAACACGCATCGTCCCGCAGTAGGACGGTTATGAACACGCATCGTCCCGCAGTAGGACGGTTCTGAACACGCATCGTCCCGCAGTAGGACGGTTATCAACACGCATCGTCCCGCAGTAGGACGGTTATGAACACGCATCGTCCCGCAGTAGGACGGTTATGAACACGCATCGTCCCGCAGTAGGACGGTTATCAACACGCATCGTCCCGCAGTAGGACGGTTATCAACACGCATCGTCCCGCAGTAGGACGGTTATGAACACGCATCGTCCCGCAGTAGGACGGTTATCAACACGCATCGTCCCGCAGTAGGACGGTTATCAACACGCATCGTCCCGCAGTAGGACGGTTATCAACACACTTTGTTCCGCAGTAGGACGGTTATCAACACACTTTGTTCCGCAGTAGGACGGTTATCAACACACTTTGTTCCGCAGTAGGACGGTTATGAACACAATTTGTTCCGCAGTAGGACGGTTATCAACACACTTTGTTCCGCAGTAGGACGGTTATCAACACAATTTGTTCCGCAGTAGGACGGTTATCAACACAATTTGTTCCGCAGTAGGACGGTTATCAACACACTTTGTTCCGCAGTAGGACGGTTATCAACACAATTTGTTCCGCAGTAGGACGGTTATCAACACACTTTGTTCCGCAGTAGGACGGTTATCAACACAATTTGTTCCGCAGTAGGACGGTTATCAACACACTTTGTTCCGCAGTAGGACGGTTATCAACACACTTTGTTCCGCTGTAGGACGGTTATCAACACACTTTGTTCCGCAGTAGGACGGTTATCAACACACTTTGTTCCGCAGTAGGACGGTTATCAACACACTTTGTTCCGCAGTAGGACGGTTATCAACACAATTTGTTCCGCAGTAGGACGGTTATCAACACACTTTGTTCCGCAGTAGGACGGTTATCAACACACTTTGTTCCGCAGTAGGACGGTTATCAATACAATTTGTTCCGCAGTAGGACGGTTATCAACACACTTTGTTCCGCAGTAGGACGGTTATCAACACAATTTGTTCCGCAGTAGGACGGTTATCAACACACTTTGTTCCGCAGTAGGACGGTTATCAACACAATTTGTTCCGCAGTAGGACGGTTATCAACACAATTTGTTCCGCAGTAGGACGGTTATCAACACACTTTGTTCCGCAGTAGGACGGTTATCAACACACTTTGTTCCGCAGTAGGACGGTTATCAACACACTTTGTTCCGCAGTAGGACGGTTATCAACACACTTTGTTCCGCAGTAGGACGGTTATCAACACACTTTGTTCCGAAGTAGGACGGTTATCAACACACTTTGTTCCGCAGTAGGACGGTTATCAACACACTTTGTTCCGCAGTAGGACGGTTATCAACACACTTTGTTCCGCAGTAGGACGGTTATCAACACACTTTGTTCCGCAGTAGGACGGTTATCAACACACTTTGTCCCGCAGTAGGACGGTTATCAACACACTTTGTTCCGCAGTAGGACGGTTATCAACACACTTTGTTCCGCAGTAGGGCCGTTATCAACACACTTTGTTCCGCAGTAGGGCCGTTATCAACACACTTTGTTCCGCAGTAGGACGGTTATCAACACACTTTGTTCCGCAGTAGGACGGTTATCAACACACTTTGTTCCGCAGTAGGACAGTTATCAACACAATTTGTCACGCAGTAGGACAGTTATCAACACAATTTGTCCCGCAGTAGGACGGTTATCAACACAATTTGTCCCGCAGTAGGACGGTTATCAACACACTTTGTCCCGCAGTAGGACGGTTATCAACACAATTTGTTCCGCAGTAGGACGGTTATCAACACAATTTGTTCCGCAGTAGGACGGTTATCAACACACTTTGTTCCGCAGTAGGACAGTTATCAACACAATTTGTCACGCAGTAGGACAGTTATCAACACAATTTGTCCCGCAGTAGGACGGTTATCAACACACTTTGTTCCGCAGTAGGACGGTTATCAACACACTTTGTTCCGCAGTAGGACGGTTATCAACACACTTTGTTCCGCAGTAGGACGGTTATCAACACACTTTGTTCCGCAGTAGGACGGTTATCAACACAATTTGTTCCGCAGTAGGACGGTTATCAACACAATTTGTTCCGCAGTAGGACGGTTATCAACACAATTTGTTCCGCAGTAGGACGGTTATCAACACAATTTGTTCCGCAGTAGGACGGTTATCAACACAATTTGTTCCGCAGTAGGACAGTTATCAACACAATTTGTCACGCAGTAGGACAGTTATGAACACACTTTGTCACGCAGTAGGACGGTTATCAACACAATTTGTTCCGCAGTAGGACAGTTATCAACACAATTTGTCACGCAGTAGGACGGTTATCAACAATTTGTCACGCAGTAGGACGGTTATGAACACACTTTGTCACGCAGTAGGACAGTTATGAACACACTTTGTCACGCAGTAGGACGGTTATGAACACACTTTGTTCCGCAGTAGGACGGTTATCAACAATTTGTCACGCAGTAGGACGGTTATGAACACACTTTGTCACGCAGTAGGACAGTTATGAACACACTTTGTCACGCAGTAGGACGGTTATGAACACACTTTGTCACGCAGTAGGACGGTTATGAACACACTTTGTCACGCAGTAGGACAGTTATGAACACACTTTGTCACGCAGTAGGACGGTTATGAACACACTTTGTCACGCAGTAGGACGGTTATGAACACACTTTGTCACGCAGTAGGACAGTTATGAACACACTTTGTCACGCAGTAGGATATCCTGCTCAGCAGCACAGATGCCGCATGTTTCTGCACATTCAAACTCCCCAGACTGTGTGAGCCGCAGAGGAGACTCACCTGGCTGCACGACACTGGAACATTTCACTGGTGTCCCAGCTCCATATTTAGACTTCACGTGAGTGATTTTTTATAACTTCCTCCCTCTTTTTAACTCATGTTTCACAGCTATTTCCTGTAAGAAATGTGAGAAATCCTGACTCAATGTCTTCATAGTGGAGACTTTACTTCTTTTAGCAGCAACATAAACCATCAGGTTTTACTGGGAATTTAACAAGCAGCACAAACTTTGTTGCTTCTCTGACAGCCGACATGAAAAATGAAAACCGTCAAGGAGGCGGAGCTAAAACTGAGCCGCAGCAACGCAAACCGCAGGAACAAAACAGCTCGGCTACGAGCCGAGCCACAGCCATGACCGATCCATGGTGGCCGGGATCACGGCCAGATCTTCACCTCCTCCAGCTGAGGAGAGCGAGATGAGCAGAGGGCAACGACACAAGGAAAATATAAAGAAGAAGAAAAAATTCCTGCCAGTTTATAGTCTCTGATCACTTCTAGTGAAACACACACTGGAAGAAACCAAACCCAAGGGCATTGTGGGTAAACGAGCGTGATGGACAACAGACGAACCTGACGGGGAGAAATGTGGGGAGACAGCGTGTTCTGACGTGGTGGGAACAGACATGGTCCTGCATTCACCCACAATGAGACACTTTTCTTCTGACTTGTTTGTCACAACAAACATGAGAAACCCTGTTAATGGTTTCCACTCAGAAAGCAGAGCAGCAGTCACATCCTGGCCACACAATCGCCTAATCAGACAGTGAAATGCCAGAAGATTCCCACCTCCACTGAAACCCTGGATCTTCAGGGTTCCCAGCGTGATTCCAGCAGATTCAGACTCCACCCGGGTTTCCAATCGCTTGGAAGATGGAGGGTCTCTGATGGGTCAGAGGAGGTCTGCTGCATGAAATCCTCTGGAAGCAACTTGTTCCAGAACCAGAAGATGTCTCGCTACACTCAGCAGCCACATCACCCGGACCTTAGCCATCCAAGCACAGGAGCTGCCTGCAGGATCTCCTGGTTTCACCGTTACTGTCTGAAAGGACCTGCAGCTCCAAACATGTCGGACCGCTTGAGGATTCCCAGTAGCATCTCAGTCAAACCCAGGCAGCCAATCAACCAGCTGAAGGAGCAGAGCAGCAAGACCTCCTCAGATTGCCACGGAAAAAAGCAGCTGCAGTCTCAAACAATCAACCTTTCAAGCACCCAACATTTTTGGTTGAGAAGTGTCTGAGCAGAACATACTGTTGATGTGTTCACGTTCAGTTTGTCTCATGTTGGTGTGATTATGTCTGGAGCATCATCTGACACGGTTTGGTTCAGTAACATATACTGTCCGGGAGCGTCTGCGTCAGCTCACAGACTCACGCAGAGCTGTTAGAAACACGCTGCTAAGCGCTAACAGCAGACCAACCTTCGGCTTGGGTGGATCGACAGCTGGGCCAACAGCCTCTTTGCTGAGCTCGAGCCTCTGTTTGGTGTCTGCATGAGGTCCGACCCCCTCTGCTGCCATCATCATGGCTCCTGAAAGAGAAAGACCCAGATCGGCCAATGGTCCCTGAAGCGATCAAATCCTGAAGAATATTCTGAGCATGGTCCTACCTGACGAGGAGGAGGTGTAAGGGAGTCCTTGTGGCATCATTCTCCCAGAGTTGCTGCCTGGCTGCTGGCTGTAAGGACCTCCAGGACCCATTACTCCCATTGGTGCCAGGCCCGGGTAGCTGCCCTGCCTGGACACACAGAGCAGGACAAAATGAGAACATTTATATGGTGAGACGTCGGTTTAGATGAAATATTTAAGGTCAGAGGTTATTGTGAGAAGAACAGACTTGCAGGAAAGCCTCAGTGTCCATTATATGTGCCGTTAGGAGGAAAGAAAGTGCAGCTCAGTGACAGGATGGAACAACTGGGGAACATGTTGACCTTTAAGGTCCATGTTGCCTCGGTTGCCCTACCTGCCGATATGCTCTCTACAACATCAAGAGAATCAGACCGAACCTGACAGAACACACGACTTAGCTGTTGGTTCAGGCTCTGGTCATCTCACGCATCAATTACTGCAATACCCTACTGGCAGGTCTGCCTGCATGCTGGTTAAACCTCTGCAGATGATCCAGAACCAGCAGCACATCTGGTTTTTAACCAACCCAAACGAGCTCATGTCACTCTGCTGCTAATCGCTCTTCACTGGCTTCCGGTCGCAGCACGCATCAAATATAAAGCTTTGCTTCTGGCTTACAAAACAATAACTGAAACGTCTCCCGTCTACCTTCACACCCTAATCCAGACCTACAGTCCCTCTCCACAGCTACGTTCCACCAGTGAAAGACGCCTCGTGTTACCACCAATACATAGGACAAAAACACCAGCTAGACTCTTTTCCTCTGTTGTTCCACGATGGTGGAATGATCTCCCAAACTCTGTCCGCTCTGCAGAGTCCCTGTCCACTTTTAAGAGCAACCTGAAGACTCAGCTCTTCAAGGAGAACTTCAACACTTGGTATTTGTTGGAAAGTTGGAGAACTTAGCCCAGTTCTTTGAAACAAACATTATGGTATTAATTCTTTGTATTACAACATAGGTGATATTATAAGGTGGGAAGTGAGTAAACAAACAAAAAAAGAAAGCCTGTAGCACTTCATGGAGGGACCTGCGTCCAACTGGACAGTCCACCAGCACCTTCCTACGATGTCCTCTACTGTTTGATTTTGTTCTCGCTCATATGTAAGTCGCTTTGGATAAAAGCATCTGCTAAATGACTGTAGAATAGAATAGAATAGAATAGAATAGAATAGAATATGCAGCTTAAGACCCACTAACCAGTCTGTTCTAAATCCTGCTGACAAGTTCAGGCTCAGAAACAGGACGAGCATGAGAGGCGTTTGATTCAATCATTTGTCCACCGTTGACTGGGACCAACTCAAACTGACTGGGAACCAGTTTCCTCCACTCATTTCAGGTCTGTTGCTGGTTTCTCTCCCTCTTTTTGGTATTTTGTCGTCATGACTTGTTTAGAAGTTGGGATGGAAACTTCCCTGAATGATGTGAAGAACTCGTCACATGATGGATCAACTGTTTCTGCCTCCGGGGAGGAAACGTCTGACGTGATGCAACATGAAAACCAGATTTATTCATCACCGCCACCTCGCTGCGAAAGTAGCCTGCTGTAGCGCCACCTGCTGACCGCAACCAGCGGAAGAAAACATGAGTGCATGTACAAACACACACACCAGCAGCAGCAGCAGTCTGTCTGACAGCATGCAGCTTCTGGTGGTCCGGGTTGGAAAACATCCCATCAGTCCGTGTCCAGTACCAATACCAAGCTCTCAGCAGCCTGCGTTTCACTGTGCTAATACACGTGCACACACGCACGTGCACTATCTGAAAGAAGCAGCTGTTAGACAAACCTACCCATAATGCCCTGAGGGGGGCTGCACGGGGGGTTGTGGCTGAGCACTGGTGCCCTGCTGGGAGTGGTGAGGAGAGTGAGGTAGAGGAGGATGGTGGTGGTGCTGAGGGTGAGGAGTGTGGGAGGGGGGACGGGTGGGAGAGAGGGCGGGCAGACCCCCCTGCCAGGACTGCTTGTAGACGGGTGAATGAGTGAAGGGAGGCCTGGGAAGATGGAGGGATGATGGAGGACGTGTGAAAGTTGAGAAGAAACTACATTCAGGTTGGACGTTCTTTTATTTGGTTGCTAAGCAACCGGTTTCACACAGAAATAAACCTTCATGTCTGAGCTCCACACATCGGGGGGGTGGGGGGTCTCTGACCGTCTCACCTGCTCTGAGCGATAGTCGTGTACGAGGATGATGAGTTGGCACTTGGTCCGGCGTTTGGGCCCATCTCATGTGGTTTGTAGCTGGCATTGGGCCCCGGAGGCCTCATGTCCTGCCCGGCAGGCTGAGGCATGCTGGGGGAGGTGGGGCCTGTGATGCCGGCTCCTGTAGGATACGGGCGCCCCCCCGCGCCAGGCCCAGGGCCACGGCTTGGCGTGGAGGGGCCCTGGCCGTGCATAGGGCTGCTGGCGTTCAGCCCAAGACTGTTGGTCAGGCCGGGCCCCAGGCCAGGGCCGCTGTAGTTGGCACTGGGTGTCCCGCCGTAGTGGGGGGGCCGGGGGTAATTACCTGAGATGGGGTGATGCAAGATGTGAGACAAAGACACCTACATATGCCACTTTAGCTCAGTTTCAGTAGGTCGTACCTGGGGGGCCATACTGGCCGTAGGAGTGGCTGCTCTGCTGGTAGGCGCTGTGGTGCAGGGGCCCCACTGGTGCTGGGTGGGGGGACATGGGGGGGGCAGACGGCTGAAGACCAAACTGGTTCCCCGAGGTGCTGCACTGCATTGAAGGGGTGAAACCTGAGAAAGAGACGATACGATGACCAGGATGAGACGTTCACATGCAGAGACTGGAAACGGAAATTTAACTACTGATCAGGTCCTGAAATGTAAACTGGACTTCTGATGGAAAACGGTGTTTACTGATCATCCTACCTCTGTCCTGGTTCATGGCGGACTGGGAGGAATGAGGTCCAACATCTGACCCAGGACCAGAGACCTGGGGGGTCAGCTGGGAGCCTGACACACACACACACACACACACACACACACACACACACACACACACACAGTTAATACAAAGTTCGCATTAAGAGATGCAGCGATCTTCATCCTGATCGTCCCACCTGGCCCACCGGCGGGGGGGGACAGCGGCCCCAACCGTGACTGGCTGCCGGAACCAGCGGGGGATGGTGACAGAGAGGGAGAGGGTCCCGAGCGAGCTGGAGGGGGCAGGCGGGGTGAGACGTGGGGGGAGAAAGGCGAGTGCACCCCTCGACTTCCCTGGTCGCCCTGAGCGCTGCCGGATCCCGACGTCCCTGAACTGACGGCGGCCTCGGTGCCGGTGGGAAGGTCATCGATGGAGCCGGACAGATCCTGGAACAGAGGACAGACCGGCATCAGACCAGTTGTAGATTTTCACATGAAGGCAGTAGCATCAGTGGGACATTCTGTTCCTGACAGGGAACCAGACTTCCCAGTTAAAGACCAACTGGGAGGAGCCGTGTGTGGTCAGAAAGAAAACAGGGAAAGGTGTAAACTGGGGGAGGTGGTTCCAGCAGACTGGAAACGTTCCAGCAGACTGGAAACGTTCCAGCAGACTGGAAACGTTCCAGCAGACTGGAAACGTTCCAGCAGACTGGAAACGTTCCAGCAGACTGGAAACGTTCCAGCAGACTGGAAACGTTCCAGCAGACTGGAAACGTTCCAGCAGACTGGAAACGTTCCAGCAGACTGGAAACGTTTCAGCAGACTGGAAACGTTCCAGCAGACTGGAAACGTTCCAGCAGATTGGAAACGTTCCAGCAGACTGGAAACGTTCCAGCAGACTGGAAACGTTCCAGCAGATTGGAAACGTTCCAGCAGATTGGAAACGTTCCAGCAGACTGGAAACGTTCCAGCAGACTGGAAACGTTCCAGCAGACTGGAAACGTTTCAGCAGACTGGAAACGTTCCAGCAGACTGGAAACGTTCCAGCAGACTGGAAACGTTTCAGCAGACTGGAAACGTTCCAGCAGACTGGAAACGTTCCAGCAGACCGGAAACGTTCCAGCAGACCGGAAACGTTCCAGCAGATTGGAAACGTTCCAGCAGACCGGAAACGTTCCAGCAGATTGGAAACGTTCCAGCAGACTGGAAACGTTCCAGCAGACTGGAAACGTTCCAGCAGACTGGAAACGTTCCAGCAGATTGGAAACGTTCCAGCAGACTGGAAACGTTCCAGCAGATTGGAAACGTTCCAGCAGACTGGAAACGTTCCAGCAGACCGGAAACGTTCCAGCAGATTGGAAACGTTCCAGCAGACCGGAAACGTTCCAGCAGACCGGAAACGTTCCAGCAGACCGGAAACGTTCCAGCAGACTGGAAACGTTCCAGCAGATTGGAAACGTTCCAGCAGACTGGAAACGTTCCAGCAGATTGGAAACGTTCCAGCAGACTGGAAACGTTCCAGCAGACTGGAAACGTTCCAGCAGACTGGAAACGTTCCAGCAGATTGGAAACGTTTCAGCAGATTGGAAACGTTCCAGCAGACTGGAAACGTTTCAGCAGACTGGAAACGTTTCAGCAGACTGGAAACGTTCCAGCAGACTGGAAACGTTCCAGCAGACTGGAAACGTTCCAGCAGACTGGAAACGTTCCAGCAGACTGGAAACGTTCCAGCAGACTGGAAACGTTTCAGCAGATTGGAAACGTTTCAGCAGACTGGAAACGTTTCAGCAGACTGGAAACGTTTCAGCAGACTGGAAACGTTCCAGCAGACTGGAAACGTTCCAGCAGACTGGAAACGTTTCAGCAGACTGGAAACGTTCCAGCAGACTGGAAACGTTCCAGCAGACTGGAAACGTTCCAGCAGACTGGAAACGTTCCAGCAGATTGGAAACGTTCCAGCAGACTGGAAACGTTCCAGCAGACTGGAAACGTTTCAGCAGACTGGAAACGTTTCAGCAGACTGGAAACGTTTCAGCAGACTGGAAACGTTCCAGCAGACTGGAAACGTTCCAGCAGACTGGAAACGTTCCAGCAGATTGGAAACGTTCCAGCAGATTGGAAACGTTCCAGCAGATTGGAAACGTTCCAGCAGACTGGAAACGTTCCAGCAGACTGGAAACGTTCCAGCAGACTGGAAACGTTTCAGCAGACTGGAAACGTTCCAGCAGACTGGAAACGTTCCAGCAGACTGGAAACGTTTCAGCAGACCGGAAACGTTCCAGCAGACCGGAAACGTTCCAGCAGATTGGAAACGTTCCAGCAGACCGGAAACGTTCCAGCAGATTGGAAACGTTCCAGCAGACTGGAAACGTTCCAGCAGACTGGAAACGTTCCAGCAGACTGGAAACGTTCCAGCAGATTGGAAACGTTCCAGCAGATTGGAAACGTTCCAGCAGACTGGAAACGTTCCAGCAGATTGGAAACGTTCCAGCAGACTGGAAACGTTCCAGCAGACCGGAAACGTTCCAGCAGATTGGAAACGTTCCAGCAGATTGGAAACGTTCCAGCAGATTGGAAACGTTCCAGCAGACTGGAAACGTTCCAGCAGACTGGAAACGTTCCAGCAGATTGGAAACGTTCCAGCAGACTGGAAACGTTCCAGCAGACTGGAAACGTTCCAGCAGACTGGAAACGTTTCAGCAGACTGGAAACGTTCCAGCAGATTGGAAACGTTCCAGCAGATTGGAAACGTTTCAGCAGACTGGAAACGTTCCAGCAGACTGGAAACGTTCCAGCAGACTGGAAACGTTTCAGCAGACTGGAAACGTTTCAGCAGACTGGAAACGTTCCAGCAGACTGGAAACGTTC
Source organism: Telmatherina bonti (assembly GCF_933228915.1). NCBI lineage: Eukaryota > Metazoa > Chordata > Actinopteri > Atheriniformes > Telmatherinidae > Telmatherina > Telmatherina bonti. The sequence goes on along the minus strand of NC_136614.1, from coordinate 8,278,165 downwards.
CAGCAGACTGGAAACGTTCCAGCAGATTGGAAACGTTCCAGCAGATTGGAAACGTTCCAGCAGATTGGAAACGTTCCAGCAGACTGGAAACGTTCCAGCAGACTGGAAACGTTCCAGCAGACTGGAAACGTTCCAGCAGACTGGAAACGTTTCAGCAGACTGGAAACGTTTCAGCAGACTGTAAACGTTCCAGCAGACTGGAAACGTTCCAGCAGACTGGAAACGTTTCAGCAGACCGGAAACGTTCCAGCAGACCGGAAACGTTCCAGCAGATTGGAAACGTTCCAGCAGACCGGAAACGTTCCAGCAGATTGGAAACGTTCCAGCAGACTGGAAACGTTCCAGCAGACTGGAAACGTTCCAGCAGACTGGAAACGTTCCAGCAGATTGGAAACGTTCCAGCAGACTGGAAACGTTCCAGCAGATTGGAAACGTTCCAGCAGACTGGAAACGTTTCAGCAGACTGGAAACGTTCCAGCAGACCGGAAACGTTCCAGCAGATTGGAAACGTTCCAGCAGACCGGAAACGTTCCAGCAGATTGGAAACGTTCCAGCAGACTGGAAACGTTCCAGCAGACTGGAAACGTTCCAGCAGATTGGAAACGTTCCAGCAGACTGGAAACGTTCCAGCAGATTGGAAACGTTCCAGCAGACTGGAAACGTTCCAGCAGATTGGAAACGTTCCAGCAGACTGGAAACGTTCCAGCAGACTGGAAACGTTCCAGCAGATTGGAAACGTTTCAGCAGATTGGAAACGTTCCAGCAGACTGGAAACGTTTCAGCAGACTGGAAACGTTTCAGCAGACTGGAAACGTTCCAGCAGACTGGAAACGTTCCAGCAGACTGGAAACGTTCCAGCAGACTGGAAACGTTCCAGCAGACTGGAAACGTTCCAGCAGACTGGAAACGTTTCAGCAGATTGGAAACGTTTCAGCAGACTGGAAACGTTTCAGCAGACTGGAAACGTTCCAGCAGATTGGAAACGTTCCAGCAGACTGGAAACGTTCCAGCAGACTGGAAACGTTCCAGCAGACTGGAAACGTTCCAGCAGACTGGAAACGTTCCAGCAGACTGGAAACGTTCCAGCAGATTGGAAACGTTCCAGCAGACTGGAAACGTTCCAGCAGACTGGAAACGTTTCAGCAGACTGGAAACGTTTCAGCAGACTGGAAACGTTCCAGCAGATTGGAAACGTTCCAGCAGACTGGAAACGTTCCAGCAGACTGGAAACGTTTCAGCAGATTGGAAACGTTCCAGCAGACTGGAAACGTTCCAGCAGACTGGAAACGTTCCAGCAGACTGGAAACGTTTCAGCAGACTGGAAACGTTCCAGCAGATTGGAAACGTTCCAGCAGATTGGAAACGTTTCAGCAGACTGGAAACGTTCCAGCAGACTGGAAACGTTTCAGCAGACTGGAAACGTTTCAGCAGACTGGAAACGTTTCAGCAGACTGGAAACGTTCCAGCAGACTGGAAACGTTTCAGCAGACTGGAAACGTTCCAGCAGACTGGAAACGTTCCAGCAGATTGGAAACGTTCCAGCAGATTGGAAACGTTCCAGCAGATTGGAAACGTTCCAGCAGATTGGAAACGTTCCAGCAGACTGGAAACGTTCCAGCAGACTGGAAACGTTCCAGCAGACTGGAAACGTTCCAGCAGACTGGAAACGTTCCAGCAGACTGGAAACGTTCCAGCAGATTGGAAACGTTCCAGCAGACTGGAAACGTTCCAGCAGACTGGAAACGTTTCAGCAGACTGGAAACGTTCCAGCAGACTGGAAACGTTCCAGCAGACTGGAAACGTTTCAGCAGACTGGAAACGTTCAGACGGAAGCTTTCGCCTGCAGCTCACAGATTTATGGCGATAACTACCGTCTTCCATCAAAGCCTCTGATTGGACAAACAGACTCGTCGCTCATCCAGACAGAAAAAGGAGCAGAATGCTGTGGAGCCTCCTCTCCTCCCTGATGGATCAGAACCTCCATCAGCGGCAGGGCTGCCATCTCTAATTATCAGATCGCACTGATCAGCAAGTTATTGATCATGGACAGGAAGAGAGGAGGAATAAAGCGAGGATATGACGCCAGCCAATCACAGCTGAGCAACCAACCCTCTCTTCCTGTCTCCCTCCGCCCCTGCCAACAGCTCGACCAATCAGCTGCTGTGCTGCACTGTGCACACGCGCACACACACATTTCTAATTATAAAGGGTGAGTTGCAGAGTCAGAGTGTGTTTCTCTGCAGCTCCAGTCCTGGTGTTTGTGTGTGTGTGTGTGTGTGTGTGTGTGTGTAACTCTATCTTTGTGAGGACACACTCCGGTTTCAGAGAAGCAGTCTGCAGCTCCGCCTCGTTTAGTCCACCTTCTCACCACACACACCATGATCCCACTGACAGTTGTGTGTGTTCAGTTTCATCAGATTCAGAGAAGCAAACGTTTTATTTATTTATCTAAACTAAATTTGAGTGTAAATATTTTTCAGTCAGTTTGTGCAAAAGAGAAACAGCGACACATTATGCAATATGGGTCGTTTGGAGCGTTCTACTGCTCAGTTCGCTGGTGGAGAGTCAGGATAAGAACCTGCTTAATTAGAACCATAAACCACGGCACTGTGTGTGTGTGTGTGTGTGTGAGGTAGTAACACGTGTGGTGTCACCATGAGCATGCACCAGTTCCATCTCGCCGTCTCCTCTACAGAATAGAGGCCTGAACAGAGAATTCATGGGTGATGAAACCTGATGTCAGAGCGGAGGAATCAGGTCGTCATGGCAGCCAGCAGACTAATTTCACTACGCAGCTCAATGCTGGTTGGATATTAAAAGGGAAGTTTCTGCCTGTCAGTCCAACTTCTTCTCCAGTCTGATGGTAAGATGGACGGATGGCAAGACAGACAGATGGTAAGACGGACAGACGGTAAGACAGATGTTAAAACGGACGGTAAGACGGACGGTAAGACAGACGTTAAGACGGATGGTAAGACGGACAGTAAGAAGGACGGTAAGACAGACGTTAAGACGGACGGTAAGACAGACGGTAAGACGGACGGTAAGACAGACGTTAAGACGGATGGTAAGACGGACAGTAAGACAGACGGTAAGACAGACGTTAAGACGGACGGTAAGACGGACGGTAAGACAGACGTTAAGACGGATGGTAAGACGGACAGTAAGAAGGACGGTAAGACAGACGTTAAGACGGATGGTAAGACGGACAGTAAGACAGACGGTAAGACAGACGTTAAGACGGACGGTAAGACGGACGGTAAGACGGATGGTAAGACGGACAGTAAGACAGATGTTAAGACAGACAGACGGAAAGACAGATGGTAAGACAGACGGTAAGACAGACGGTAAGACGGACAGACGGTAAGACAGACGTTAAAACGGATGGTAAGACGGACAGTAAGATGGACGGACGGTAAGACAGATGGTAAGACAGATGGTAAGACGGACGGTAAGACGGACGGTAAGATGGACGGTAAGACGGATGTTAAGACAGACAGACGGTAAGACAGACGGTAAGACGGACAGACGGTAAGACGGACGGTAAGATGGACAGTAAGACGGACGGACGGTAAGACAGACGTTAAAACGGATGGTAAGACGGACAGTAAGATGGACGGACGGTAAGACAGATGGTAAGACAGATGGTAAGACGGACGGTAAGACGGACGGTAAGATGGACGGTAAGACGGATGTTAAGACAGACAGACGGTAAGACAGACGGTAAGACGGACAGACGGTAAGACGGACGGTAAGATGGACAGTAAGACGGACGGTAAGATGGACGGTAAGATGGACAGACAATAAGACGAATGGTAAGACGGATGGTAAGATGGACGGTAACAAAGACGGTAAGATGGACGGTAAAATGGACAGTAAGATGGACAGACGATAAGACGAATGGTGAGACGAATGGTGAGACGAATGGTAAGACGGACGGTAAGATGGACGGACGGTAAAACGGACGGTAAGACGGATGGTAAGATGGACGGACGGTAAGACGGATGGTAAGATGGACGGTAAGATGGAAGGACGGTAAAACGGATGGTAAGATGGACGGTAAGATGGAAGGACGGTAAAACGGATGGTAAGATGGACGGACGGTAAGACGGATGATAAGATGGACGGTAAGACGGACGGACGGTAAAACGGATGGTAAGATGGACGGTAAGATGGAAGGACGGTAAAACGGATGGTAAGATGGACGGACGGTAAGACTGACGGTAAGATGGACAATAAGACGAATGGTAAGACGGACGGTAAGCTGGACGGTAACAAAGACGGTAAGATGGACGGTAAAATGGACAGTAAGATGGACAGACGATAAGACGAATGGTGAGACGAATGGTGAGACGAATGGTAAGACGGACGGTAAGATGTACGGAAAGACAGACGGACAGAAAGACGGACGGACGGTAAGACAGACGGTAAGACGGACGGTAAGACGGATGGTAAGACGGACGGTAAGATGGACGGTAAGATGGACGGACGGTAAGACAGATGTTAAGACGGACGGTAAGAAGGACAGACGGTAAGACGGACGGTAAGACAGACGTTAAGACGGACGGTAAGACAGACGGTAAGACGGACGGTAAGACGGATGGTAAGACGGACGGTAAGACGGACGGTAAGATGGACGGACGGTAAGACAGATGTTAAGACGGACGGTAAGAAGGACAGACGGTAAGACGGACGGTAAGACAGACGTTAAGACGGACGGTAAGACAGACGGTAAGACGGACGGTAAGACGGACGGTAAGACAGATGTTAAGACAGACAGAAGGAAAGACAGATGGTAAGACAGACGGTAAGACTGACAGACGGACAGACGGTAAGACAGACGTTAAAACGGATGGTAAGACGGACAGTAAGATGGACGGACGGTAAGACAGATGGTAAGACAGATGTTAAGACGGACGGTAAGACGGACGGTAAGATGGACGGTAAGACGGATGTTAAGACAGATGGACGGTAAGACGGATGTTAAGACAGACAGACGGTAAGACAGACGGTAAGACGGACGGTAAGATGGACAGTAAAATGGACGGTAAGATGGACAGACAATAAGACGAATGGTAAGACGGACGGTAAGATGGACGGTAACAAAGACGGTAAGATGGACGGTAAAATGGACAGACGATAAGACGAATGGTGAGACGAATGGTGAGACGAATGGTAAGACGGACGGTAAGATGGACGGACGGTAAGACGGACGGTAAGATGGACGGACGGTAAAACGGACGGTAAGACGGATGGTAAGATGGACGGACGGTAAGACGGATGGTAAGATGGACGGTAAGATGGAAGGACGGTAAAACGGATGGTAAGATGGACGGTAAGATGGACGGACGGTAAAACGGATGGTAAGATGGACGGACGGTAAGACGGATGATAAGATGGACGGTAAGACGGACGGACGGTAAAACGGATGGTAAGATGGACGGTAAGATGGAAGGACGGTAAAACGGATGGTAAGATGGACGGACGGTAAGACTGACGGTAAGATGGACGGTAAGATGGACAATAAGACGAATGGTAAGACGGACGGTAAGATGGACGGTAACAAAGACGGTAAGATGGACGGTAAAATGGACAGTAAGATGGACAGACGATAAGACGAATGGTGAGACGAATGGTAAGACGGACGGTAAGATGGACGGTAACAAAGACGGTAAGATGGACGGTAAAATGGACAGTAAGATGGACAGACGATAAGACGAATGGTGAGACGAATGGTGAGACGAATGGTAAGACGGACGGTAAGATGGACGGAAAGACAGACGGTAAGACGGACGGTAAGACGGATGGTAAGACGGACGGTAAGATGGACGGTAAGACGGATGGTAAGACGGACGGTAAGATGGACGGATGGTAAGACGGACGGTAAGATGGACGGTAAGCCGGATGGTAAGACGGACGGTAAGATGGACGGATGGTAAGACGGACGGTAAGATGGACGGACGGTAAGACGGATGGTAAGACGGACGGACGGTAGGATGTACGGAAAGACAGACGGACAGAAAGACGGACGGTAAGATGGACACACTCTGGAATCTCTCCTGGGTGTAACCCATCCCACTGGCGTCCACCTGTACTGGTTATACTGGTTCCTCCATGCAACAACGGGAGGCGGGATCTCTGCGTACAGACGTGGAAAAGCAGAGTGGATCCATGGAGATGCTTTTCCAGCCCGCTGCAGGTCTGGCTCTCAGTTTTCTAACGACCAACCGGTCCAGTTGAGCTCCAGGTCATAAACCTTCAGGTCTTTTTGTGTGTGTGCGTGTGTGCACTCCCTCGACGACCTGGTTGTCATGGTTCCCGTGATGTGACAGGATGCAGTCATCATGCAGAAGTGAGTTCAGACCGAACTGTATGAACTGGACGACACCGGCCATCAAATACGACGGCGTCTGATGTCAAGTCAAGTCGTTTAAGAATCTGTGAGACGTTTGGGTGTAGCTGATTCAGCTCGGTTTCTTTATGTTCTCTTCCTGCAAATAGAACAGTCTCTCCTCCACTAACAGTCGCCATGGCAACTGCCTCAGCACCCTGACTTCAGAAGAGGCCTCAGAGAGCCAAAGCTGTGGAAAGGGACAGCAGGCAGTACGAGGGGCATGGAGAGGGATGGAGAGAGGAGTGGAGGGGAAAGGGAAGGTGGAGATGGATGGAGACAGAAAGAAAGAGGGCAGCTCACAGCTGGAGCTGCAGGTGATCACATTTAAGCAATTTAAAAAAAGCTGTCTGACGGTTTCTAACAGACTGATGAAGCACGATGAAGGTGTGACACTCAGGTCTCGGATGTTCATGAGCATTTTCTGTCAACAAACCAACTGTACACACATCCGGGTGTGTCAACAGGACGAAACACAGCCAGCCAGAGTGAACTGAGGGACTATTACTGGGTTTCAGATGGAAAGTTGCCTTATTTTTAGTTTTTACATCTCTGGAGTGAAGCAATGAAAACATGGATGTGCAGACATCATGGTGATCTGACGGAAACATCGACAGGCGGCGGAACTGTCTGCTTGTCAAACATCATCGGGGGTTGGGAAGGGTTCTGATTGTACATATGGTTGGGGTTGGGAAGGGTTCTGATTGTACATATGTATGACATATATACCGGTTATAAACAAAGTTGGCTCCCTGCTTCTCGTATTGTCAGTTGTAACTTGTAAAAACTACATAATTAGTTCCAGTTTCACCGCTATTTTTATTCTAAATGTGAAGTAGCAGCTCAACATGAGCATACTACTTTGGAATTAAAATGAGAATAAACCAGTAAACTTACATCAGAATTAAGTTCCAGATAGAAATTTGCATCAGGAATGAAGCGTTTACATGGTTGTTTAAAGCAGAATGAACTTTTATTCTGAATTAAAGCTCCGTGTAAACGTAGCGTGGAGCTTTGTGAAGCAGACCAGACTGGAAATGAAAGACCTGCTGGGTCCAGCTGCTCTGCAGAGACACCAGCGGGACTCACCGGCAGGCTGGACGGTCTCTCCTGTTGGCTCAGACTCATGTCCTCATGGTTCGCTTTCCCAGGAGTCATAGCGGCAGACTTGCCCCTCCCCCCATACGCCTCCTGCGGCACCTCCTGCACAGACAGACAGATAAATGGCCTCTGCTATTAGACAAACATTACTGTTCTGCTGGACCAGAACCAGAACCCGGCTCTGATTCTGCAGCAGAGGAAGGACGGATGGACATTAACCGCTCCTGACCATCAGGAGGAGTTTCTTCTCAGAGTCTCGGGAGAAATCTGGCTTCATGTTGCCATGACCGCACTTGACTTCTCTCTCTCTCACACACTCACACACACACACACACACACACACACACACACACACACACACACACACACACACACACAATGCTTGGTGTTTTCAGCTTCATGTTGGAAGCTTTTCCAGGTGGAACTCAGAGTCCATTTTGCTCCACCTGTTTCATCCGCTTGTTGTGGATTTACCATCTAGAGTCTCTGAATAAACACTACATCTGGATTGTAAACCTCCTGGACGGATAGAAATGCTGGAAAACCTCCGTAGACCAGCTGGAGGGTCACATGACCATCACCGTTCCACGCTGCCGTTCCACCAGTAGGGTGATATCAGCGACGTTGTCAGGGTGCAGCAGAGATCCAGCAGAGCGTTCTGGGTGGACGTGTCTCTGAGATGCAGCAGCGTGGTGTCGTTGGACTGGTTCTGCTGGGAACAGTCACTTCTTCACACACGTTAAAGGATGGAAAACAGAAACCAGTAGATGATCCAGCTGAAAGGAAATCATGGTGCTGAGACGCTGACTGGTCTGCAGCTTCATCTGCTCCCAGTGAAGACATACTGGGCGAAAGCTCAGACCAGTCCGGCAGGTTCTGACCCGACTGAAGAGGAGGAGGATGACCTGAACTCTGGAAACCTCGACTGAAGGTTCATGGATCTGACACAAGAAAAAGAACCTGTTGTCGGTTCTTCTCCATGTGGGTCCAAATAAAACCAAGAAGTTTCAGTCTCACACTTTCACTCGTGTGTGTGTGTGTGTGTGTGTGTGTGTGTGTCAGCCTACCTGCTGTGGCAGGGGGCGGGGCTGCATGTAGGGCGGCTGGCTGGGTGCGGCAGGCTGCTGCTGTGGCGGGCTGAAGTACGGCGGCTGGCCCGGCTGACCGTACCCACCCATGTTCTGTTGCTGCGAGCCGAACTGAGAACCCATCTGAGGAGACACGAGAAGAACCAGTTGTCACTGGAGATCACCTGCAGGAGGCGCCATTCTCACAACATCTCACATTTACTGCCAGTTTTATTCATAAAGCTCCCATAAAGCCACGCTGGAACAAAGAGATGAAGGATGATGAAGAAGCAATAAGAGAAAACATCCAGAAAAATTAAACAAAAATACATCAGAAGAAAAACATCTTCAAGAGGAGAAAAGATGAGGAAGAGAGGAAGTCGCTCTTCCTCCAGTCTGAGCCGGTCAGAATCCGTCACCACAGAAGAATCTCTAGCTCAAAGTTTCAGCTGGAGGATCATCAAGATGAATGTGTCCAGACCATAAAGAACCATAAAAACCATAAGTTAAATCCTATAAATCCTGCCAGAACCCACTATCCCAGCTGCAGATGGACGGATTACTTCCACTGGGGTACAAAGAAGCCAGCTGACTTTCCTCTGGAAGATCTTAGACGTCGGTAAAAGATTACACAAACTGTTTTATTTCCATCCATCCATCCATCCACGACCCACAGCTCATGACCATAGGTGAGGGTAGGAACGTAGATCGACTGGTAAATCGAGAGCTTCACCTTCTGGCTCAGGTCCTTCTTCACCACGACAGACCAGCGCAGAGTCCACATTACTGCAGACGCCGCACCGATCCGTCTGTCCATCTCGCGCTCCATCCTTCCTTCACTCGTGAACAAGACCCCGAGATATTTAAACTAACAGCAACGGTAGTTGTAGCTGTTTTCTTACGTGTCTTTTCAACACAGCATTAAGATGGAGGATCGTCGACAGGTTTTAGCTCCCAAACCAAGAAAAAGTTGGTCATGTTTTCATTAAGCTGTAAACCAGTCTGAAGTTCCCGGCGTTGCATCACAGCTGAAGTCAAAACCAAAAATCTCTCCATTTCACTTGTAGATTAAACCAAACGTTACTGATGAAGACACCAAAGCGGCTCGATGAAGAGCAGAAAAAGAGGCATGTGGCAAACGGGGAACACAAAGACCACCTGCAGGAGAAATGGGAAACTTTGGAGAACTAAACAGTCTGTTCCGTTGATTCACTGGAAAATTTGCAGCATGTGAATTCTGAGACAAACGTGGATCCTCGCAGAACTCAGGTCAACGTTAAACCCAACGATGCCGCTGAGGATTGTGGGTATTACAGCCGGCGGTAATGTAAAGACAGGCTTATGAAGGGAAAAGGAGAGACTGTCCACACAGGAGACATACAGAAGAAGAGTTTAAACTGATTCAGGAACAGAAACTACATCCATTTTCTTCAAGCTCCTCTGTTCAGAAAACTGTGTGTTCCTGGAAAGTGACTAAACTTTTCCTTCTCTGGAAGTGTCTGACTTCCTCCGGGACGCCAACATGTTCCCATTCTGACATCAACAGAGCTCCCATGACCCTGACGACCTCCAACCCCTGGCCTGCTGGGGGTTTGAGTCTGTGCAGCTCCACCGGAGAGTAACATGATGCTCATGATGACATCAAACGTATTCTGCACTTCCTTCAGAGCTCAGCTCCATACTGGGTGGTGCACTTCCATGGACACCAGGATCCTGGAGCTAAATGGATCCCCTGGAACCCATCAGACCTGGTTGTGGTACCAGCTGCAGTGTGAAAGAGGACATCAGGCAGGACAAATGACCTCTGAACCACCACCATGTTGCATTCTGTCAACCAAGAGCTTCAGCATTGTGATGAGAACAGCCTCCGTTGGAAAAAACAATTCGCAAACGGCAGCTTAAAAATCTGAAAGTTGTTTCCTGCAACGTTTTTTTTCTTCTGTAGATTCATTAAAATTAACATTAAAGAGACAACTGAACCCTGACAGTCAGCAGGCTACAGTCAGAAGCCCGCAGACCCCTCAGGGACCACGAGGTCAGGCACCACAGATAGAGACGACAACCACACCACCAAAGTTTACATGGACACATACTGGATCCATCAGATCCCAGCTGACACGTTTACATGGACACATACTGGATCCATCTGAGATCCCAGCTGACATGTTTACATGGACACATACTGGATCCATCTGAGATCCCAGCTGACATGTTTACATGGACACATACTGGATCCATCTGAGATCCCAGCTGACACGTTTACATGGACACATACTGGATCCATCTGAGATCCCAGCTGACACGTTTACATGGACACATACTGGAGCCATCAGATCCCAGCTGACACGTTTACATGGACACATACTGGATCCATCAGATCCCAGCTGACACGTTTACATGGACACATACTGGATCCATCTGAGATCCCCAGCTGACACGTTTACATGGACACATACTGGATCCATCAGATCCCAGCTGACATGTTTACATGGACACATACTGGATGCATCTGAGATCCCAGCTGACACGTTTACATGGACACATACTGGATCCATCAGATCCCAGCTGACATGTTTACATGGACACATACTGGATCCATCTGAGATCCCAGCTGACACGTTTACATGGACACATACTGGATCCATCAGATCCCAGCTGACATGTTTACATGGACACATACTGGATCCATCTGAGATCCCAGCTGACACGTTTACATGGACACATACTGGATCCATCTGAGATCCCAGCTGACATGTTTACATGGACACATACTGGATCCATCAGATCCCAGCTGACATGTTTACATGGACACATACTGGATCCATCTGAGATCCCAGCTGACATGTTTACATGGACACATACTGGATCCATCTGAATCCCAGCTGACATGTTTACATGGACACATACTGGATCCATCTGAGATCCCAGCTGACATGTTTACATGGACACATACTGGATCCATCAGATCCCAGCTGACATGTTTACATGGACACATACTGGATCCATCAGATCCCAGCTGACATCATGTTTACATGGACACATACTGGATCCATCAGATCCCAGCTGACATGTTTACATGGACACATACTGGATCCATCTGAGATCCCAGCTGACACGTTTACATGGACACATACTGGATCCATCTGAAATCCCAGCTGACATGTTTACATGGACACATACTGGATCCATCTGAGATCCCAGCTGACATGTTTACATGGACACATACTGGATCCATCTGAGATCCCAGCTGACATGTTTACATGGACACATACTGGATCCATCAGATCCCAGCTGACATGTTTACATGGACACATACTGGATCCATCTGAGATCCCAGCTGATATGTTTACATGGACACATACTGGATCCATCAGATCCCAGCTGACATGTTTACATGGACACATACTGGATCCATCTGAGATCCCAGCTGACATGTTTACATGGACACATACTGGATCCATCAGATCCCAGCTGACATGTTTACATGGACACATACTGGATCCATCAGATCCCAGCTGACATGTTTACATGGACACATACTGGATCCATCTGAGATCCCAGCTGACATGTTTACATGGACACATACTGGATCCATCAGATCCCAGCTGACATGTTTACATGGACACATACTGGATCCATCAGATCCCAGCTGACATGTTTACATGGACACATACTGGATCCATCAGATCCCAACTGGCACGTTTACATGATAAAATGATCTGTTTACGTACTGGAAAGACTTAATACGATCATAATGCTTGTGACATCCACAACGCATGCCAGTTTAGAAGAAGATTAAGGTTTTAACTTAGATGATTAACTTAGATGATTAATAATCATTCAGTTCTACAATTTTCAATCGTCGTATCCGATACGGTCCCATTCCACTGGAGCTGCATAATGTAGCTCTTAAGGATCGTCATCACAGTATGTAAGAGTCACGTCGCAGGTCCTGCAGCGTAGGAGGCATCTACAAACCGCAGACGTGGATGGGGAGCCTGTCCGTTTTTGCCTACAACTTCTCCAACGTGGGCCATTATGAATGAAACGTGACGGAACAAAGCATTTACTCAGCACCTCGCACCATTAGCCCAAGCAATAAGCCATGATAAAAATGACTAAATACAGACAAATGCATGCGTGTAACATTCCCTAAAAGATGCGATCGGTGCCGGTCGTTGTCTACAAGCTGTCAGGAGTACAGTTCAACTTCAACTACATGTTTTTCGTTTTGCATGTTAAACCGCAGGGTCAGAAAAAGTTGCAGTCATTTTTATATAAAGACGTGCTGGTTGCTGCCATCTTTCAAGTCTCCCTGAAATTCCCTACTTTAACCTTCATCACACTGCATAAAACATTATGTTCTTTCCTTATAAAACTGCATTCTTTTTCACAAACAAATAAAATTATGTCTACCCGTTTCAAAAGCACACATCTTTCTTGTTTATTGTTGTAATAAAGAATGAAAAATATGTTCATTGTGTCTGTTTTATTGTTTTTTTTAAAAAAAAAAAAACCACCCACAAACAAAGATTTATTTACAGTTTTTCTTTGGAACTTTTTGCTGGTAAAGATCAGGGGTGTGTTCTACCTGGAAATTCTAAGTGAACAACACGACTCGATCATCCTGCTCTGTCCGCCTTTGCATCTTTTACTTGCTCTGCATACCGATTATTCTCGAACAGAGCGATGATCTCTTCATCGAAGAATCACTCAAACAGTTCCCCTTCAGACACATCGTTGTCTTCTAAATGTAGCCATGTAAGTTCACCAACAGTGAACTGTGCACATGCTGTCGAGCGCTTGCATGAATGCCGCGGCAGCGTGTTGAAGGTTAAACGACATCCATTGGAGAAAACAGTTTGTAAACGTGGAGAAATTTTCCTGTGTATCCGATCGTTTAAACCACGCCAGGATTGGACTGAAAATTCTGTCCGACCACGGCTGATTGAGTCAGCAGCGACTCGGACAGAAACAGCCTGACCAATCCAGTCTAGCTGGAGCTCATCTGAACTCTCCCTGACTCTGCTTCTGGTTCTGCTGGAGGTTCTCCTCTCCACCCGGCCCGTTTGATGTGATCTGTTGTTTCCTTACATAAAGACTGGATTGGAATGATCTGTAACCAGACTGGATCTGCTGAACGGGTGCGGAACTCCAGAAGAAACATCCCGACACCCTCTCCGATACCAAACATGTCAACAGAAACTTGCTTCATGTCATCGCTGCAACTCCGTCTGTCCCACTTTTGAACTGAAATAAGCGTTTCAGAATGACTTTATGCTGGAAGAATGCGGCTCGGGGATTACAGCAGATTCTCAGGCTACGACTGACCCCAGAACAGCAGAACCAAACATGGCTGCAGTGGAACATCTCCTGTTCAGTTTTCATGTACTTTCAGGAAGCATCACACTCCATTTCTGCAGGTTTCTTCAGCAAAGCTTCAGTCCAAGAACGTGAACGTAAAGCTAAAAAGGTTCTCTGCAGTGGGAAACCTGCTGAAACCAGTCAGTCCAGAGAGGAAAGCTGGTCCACATCCAGTTTCATCTGGAACCTGGCTGTTAACACAAAGCTGCAAGATACAGATTTTTATTTGCCAGCAATTCTGGCCATCAGTGTCGAGTCAGAAGCTCTAATGGCGAACCTGTCCGCAGCTCCACATGATGAAGGATCCTTTTAACAGTTCCTGCATCCAGGCGGAGATCCGGATCACCCCCAAAATCTGTTTACCTGGTCCTTATTCCTCAGATTTCCTGAATAGTTCGCAAAAATCCATCCAGACGGACAAATGGACAGATGGATGGTCAGACAGACAGATGGATGGTCAGACAGACTGATGGATGGTCAGACAGACTGATGGATGGTCAGACAGACTGATGGATGGTCAGGCAGACTGATGGATGGTCAGACAGACTGATGGATGGTCAGACAGACTGATGGTCAGACAGACAGATGGATGGTCAGACAGACTGATGGATGGTCAGGCAGACAGATGGATGGTCAGGCAGACAGATGGATGGTCAGGCAGACTGATGGATGGTCAGACAGACTGATGGATGGTCAGACAGACTGATGGATGGTCAGGCAGACAGATGGATGGTCAGGCAGACAGATGGATGGTCAGGCAGACAGATGGATGGTCAGGCAGACAGATGGATGGTCAGACAGACTGATGGATGGTCAGACAGACTGATGGATGGTCAGACAGACTGATGGATGGTCAGACAGACAGATGGATGGTCAGGCAGACAGATGGATGGTCAGGCAGACTGATGGATGGTCAGGCAGACTGATGGATGGTCAGGCAGACTGATGGATGGTCAGGCAGACTGATGGATGGTCAGACAGACTGATGGATGGTCAGACAGACACCCCAGTAGATTAGTTGACCTCCACTTTGGTGGGAACAATCAGAGACGTTCTGGAACAATCTGGGCTCCAACTCCCAGTTAAAAGCCATTCCTCTCTGTGTGGTCGTCGTCATGCACGTCTCTGTGATGTGACTACGAGGACAGACGGCAGTAAAGTAACCTGTAATGATGTAACGTGGACTTTCCCAGTTAGACGCGGACCTTCCCAGTTAGAAACTATCTAAAGTTCATCTCCTGCAAGGCTTTGACAAGCCGACCTGATCCACACCGGAGCCTGACAGGTTCTTCCTGTTACATGCCCCAACAGGTCTCAGAAAACCCTGCTGGGAGTTGTTTCAGGTTGCGCTGCCAACAGACAGTAACGATCACATTCCTCCGTCTCCGCTCTCATTGGGTGGAGGAATAAAAGCAGCGCCACAACTAGACAAGAAGAAACACACTTCAGACCCAGCAGCCCTGTTTACACGGACACATCCGTCTCTCCACCCATCCCTTCATCCAACCCTACATCCATCCCTCTGTCCATCCCTCCATCTGTCCCTCTGTCCATCAATCCATCCATCCATGCCTGAGTCAATCCCTCCATCCTTCTGAGACAGCCAATCATCTGGTTGGAAAGTGGAGATGAGGAAGTTTTGGCTGCAGATGTGATCAGGTGACCTGGACACTGAACACCGCTGTTCAGTGTATTTATGAGTAATCAACACTCAGCTGAGCTAAGGATGAATGGAGGGCTGGTATGCAGCGCTGCACCGCAACATGCCAACACCCCCCTGCACAAACGCAACCACCATGTCTACACTCACTAATTCATGCAAGGACCGACCTACAGAAGCTCTATCAGTTGCCATAGAAACCGATTCCAAATCACAATTTAACTCAATCACATTTTAATGACCACATAGTCCGAAACAGTAGATGAAGGACAAACAACAGTGTCCAATAGTGTTATTAACTCTGATCCAACAATCAGCCACCTCAGATCTCTGGATACACGCTGGGATCTGGAATAACGTTCAAATTTGACCCAAAATGGGGAATACCAAACTATATCACAAAGCCTCAGCAACTGTGACTCCCTGACACGCAGCCAGTTGTGTTGTAGATGCAACAACTCCTCGCTAGTGTGTGATATTCAGTCAGTCCTTCTGCTCTGAGCAGCAGCACCAGACCTAATCAGCAGTCTGGGAACTAAAAAATAGCCTGAACACAGCCGGCGCCAGGAATAGCCGGACCAGGAGCAGCCAGGTCTGACCCGCTCTGCAGCAGTCTTGTGGTCTGACGCCATCAGTTGAATTACTCCTGAATACATGTGGTAAATCTAAATATCTGTACAGGACAAATACCTGACAGGGCCAGAGCCCGAGGCCTGATCCAACACCAGCAGATAAGAACAGAACCTCCAGATGCTACAGACGACTGAAGAACTGGAGGGAGCCTTTTTTCACTGGTTGATCAATTCACTACCCAGCCTTTGACTTCAGTGGAAAAGTATTTAAGAGCCACATGTTGGCAAGCTCTGATCGCCATCGGATGCTGCGCTCAGGGCTGTAAGAGTCAACACTGCTCTCTTTATCTCCATGGAAACACATTTATTGACCTTAGCAGCTGACATGGAGGCTGTGAAACTGACAGCAATAATCCACAGAGCGGGCTAGAAAATGAAAAAATAAAGAAAGCCTGCAGGAAACAGCAAAGCCACCGGCTTATGATGTCATGTAGCCAGAAGAAGCAGCAGCTTCTCACTAAACCCTGCCAGTCCTCCAAGGTTTGTGCTTTTCATTTCACCATTAAAATGCACATGAAGCCGCCAAACACTGCGTGTTGCTGGAACAACAGAAAATACTGAAAAACACTCAAGATATAGCAGATGCACAGAAAAAACCTCCACTCCATGCAGCAGCAGCTTGCCGAAGGCTCACCGCGGTGGAGGAAACAGATAATTGTCTAAAACCACAACCAGACAGATTCCTCTGAGCAGCTAATGGTGTGTCTGATTAACTCCACCGCAGTGTGATGCATCTTATTAAGTCAGATTTCTGTCCACCAGTCACATTTACTACGTTGGAGACGTCAATAGGAAGTGTATCTACCCTCTGCTAGATAGTCGGTGCTCTGAGGGTTACTCCTCATATCACCAACTGGTTCTCAGCCCGATGCTGTGAAACTATGTGGGTTAAGTTGTAATCGATAGCTTACTCTTTAGGTGATCTATAGAAATCTTCCCAACACTAAACGTAATGTTTATTCAGCAACTCTGTATGTAAAATACACAATGACCAATGATAACACCATTATTTATCGCATTTTCATAATAAAAAAGATCATTATCACTATTATGTTGCGAAGAGACCTGCAGCCACTCCTAACAACCTTTCCACCAATCAGAGAGCTTAAACTGACAGTAATGTCCAATCAGGAGCAGCCAAAGATCAACAAGTGATGAGAAAAGCAAGAAAATAATGATCCTCTATGGCTGGAATAAAGCCAAGTAGACGTTTGGGATGCAGCTGAGGTGGAGGTGCTGCAGTGAGGACAGCAGGTAGATAGTAGCAGGAAGACGTGTGGAAACATGGAAACAGAGTGTGTGTGTGTGTGTGTGTGTGTGTTTCAGACGTTAGAGAAAGATGTGCAGATGAGAAAAGGCTTGGTCACTGCTGATCTATGTGCGGTATTTCTACAAATTTCTGGTTGCTCTTTATGCTGCTTTATCTGTTCATACATCCGCATAAAGACGTCACGTCCGCACGGAGACGTCACGTCCGCACGGAGACGTCACGTCCGCACGGAGACGTCACGTCCGCACGGAAACGTCACGTCCGCACGGAGACGTCACGTCCGCACGGAGACGTCACGTCCGCACGGAAACGTCACGTCCGCACGGAGACGTCACGTCCGCACGGAGACGTCACGTCCGCACGGAGACGTCACGTCCGCACGGAGACGTCACGTCCGCACGGAAACGTCACGTCCGCACGGAGACGTCACGTCCGCACGGAAACGTCACGTCCGCACGGAGACGTCACGTCCGCACGGAAACGTCACGTCCGCACGGAGACGTCACGTCTGCATGCTGACTGGGGTTTAAGAGGTTGAGCTTCTACATACATGACCACAAAGAGATAAAATCTTTTTGCATTATGAAAATAAATTCATGGGCACAGATGAACATGAAAATAACTAACTTTTGGCCACAGATTAGTTTCCCGGATGACGTGGTGATGAAACTGGAGCCAGAAGATTGTGTATGACTTTGTTTAATGCTACAACATTCATGGATCATTTTGCCTTATCTTTTTATCTTTTAATCGTTGGCTGGATTAAACATTGTGATGCTTGTGTCAGAAATACGTAACAAGCCACTTCATTTTTCATTTTATTAATTTTATTTTCATTTTAATTTTTTTTACCACTATTTATTTATTGTTATATAATTTATCTACTTACAAATCTATATTAAATTTAATTGTATTTTTTTCTATTGTTTTTTTCTTTTTAGTATTTGTCTTAGTTTATGCCATTTATGCTATTTTTTTTTATAATTGTAAATACATTCAGGCCTGAAGGAGTTAAGTGCAAAATTAGCAGGAAAAGCTGAACTCAGCACAGTTTGGATCAGAATAATTGGACAACCTAGCAATGTGTAATCAGAGCATGTGGTAATCTGTGGCCACACAACGACATTTTTTTTGTCCTGATATCTCCTGACGAGCTTCATAGATTTTTCTCTGCCAGATTTTTGGCTCTAAATATTGGTGGAAGTCGGGGTGAGGGTCCCACTGACCAACATGTTCCGGTACCACCAGATTAAGGGAAAGCAGTTTGGGTCCAACTAAAGCAATTGCTTCCATGGTGGATACAGCGCCTCCTACCTGCTGCTGTGGGTACTGCATCCCTCCCATCCCCATCTGCGCCCTGCCGGGCACCCCCATGGGGTATCTGTGCGGAGGAGGGGAGCTGTATGGTTGGCCTGGGTATGGCGCCGCTTGCTGCTGGGAGTATGGAAGGTTACTCATTCCGTAAAGCTGCGAGCGCTTCATCGACATCGGGTCCATGGATGGCACCTGAGGAAGACAAATATTTAAACTTCGGCAGAATTTCTGCGAACGTTAAGCTGACTTTTTTGAAGGATCAAACACAACGTGGACGAGAATCCCACAGAGCAGCGTTTTCTAGTGATGGGAGAAGGATGGATGAGTGAGGGTGGTCCCGTGTTGAGGCCGTTGTTCTTCTCAAGTACGTTGGATGAATATAATCAACAGAAAACCAGATGCCTGCAACCACAATGGCCAGTTTTACTTGCCATTTATTTCCTGGTCCATACGACAGAACACAGGGGCATGCGATCTGAAACTGAAACCCCCACCCAGCTGGTTAATCCAGCGGTGTGCTACATTCATACATGACAGAGAAGAAGGTTACACAGTTTTATCCGTCTGTCAGGAGTGGTTACACACATAATTCAGTCTGTTTTCAAGGAGTTTATCTGTCCATCGCGACAGAAAATTAAGTAATACCACGGGGGCAGTGTTGAGTTGCACAGCTGATCAGCAAAAAGAACAAACCAGAGAGGAACAACAGGTACAAGACAACGACCAGACCGCCAAATAAAAAGCACTTGAAGAAGATGCAGAGGCTGCTGCGAACAGCAAAACCACTGACTGTGTCCGAACGTCCAAACGATTCCCTACATAGTGCTCACGCCACTTTGTAGAGTCGCATGCCCCTGCCAAGATGGCGATGGTAGGAACCGCCCACTGAGCTTCAATTCAGCTCTTCAGAAACCTACGGGTGACGTCACAGAGGCTCCGCCCATCTTTTTATACACAGTTTAAGCTTCCAACTGGTGTGAAAGACGGCGACGTATGTCAGGGTTTATTTGTACGTATCGGGACAGAAATGAGTCTTAAGTCAACTGATGACAAGAATGATTATGTGACTGAGCTTGATGCTCCTGAAAGAATCCAAACAGGCCAACGTTTCCAACGTCACCAGCGTGACGCATACAGTTCCTTGAACAGGGACAGAGTCGGCCTGCTGGGGTGACCACGACGTGGTTTCAGAAATCCTCACAAGCCCAGAACGCCGCCAGCCGACTCCGTCTGAACCAATCAGAGAGCCTGCGCGGTCTAACAGCCTGGAAGGCTACTGTCATGCCTGGATGCACTTCACACTGTATCTGACACACTGACATAATAGCAGGCGAGAGAAACGAGAACAGATGTTTCACTGCAGCTAAAAATAGAATTTGCTGATAGATTTTACACTCAGAAAAGGGTTCATATTTAAATCCGCTGTTTAATCTTCTCTCTGGGTGGCGTGTTGCCATCAGTCAGCTGATAAAGGTAAACAAACAGGTTTGGAGCTGCGCCAAGTCCACGCAGCTGCTTTTACACAGAAGACGAAGCAGGAAGAAGCCTGATCAATAATCTGAATGTAAACAGAAGGAGAGAAAAACCATCCAAAGTGGAACAGTTTGATCTTAGATCAGTCAAAAAGCTCTTGGGATCTACTTTTTCTATTTGACTGAATATTCGGATGTCTGATGTCACTGCCCAACCCTAAACTCTGAGAAAACAACGCCGAGATCAGATCTGTAAACATGTCCTACAGTGATCTTTCAGGTGTTTCTTTCCATCAGCTCATCCAGAAGCAAACATCTGTAAAATGTTCTTCATAAAAGCAACACTTCTTAATCCACCTACGCTTCGTTGGTTCACGCTTAGTTCCTGGTCCCCACTGCGAGGCCAACAACACAGACCGACAACCACTCTCCCTCCCAGGGAGAATTCAGGCTCCACTGAACCTGACCCGATGTCTTCTGAACTGTGGGAGGAACTCCTCACAGCTGGCCGAGGTGCAAACCATGATGCGACCTCACAGCAGCTAAAAACATAAAACTCAGCGGTGTTCCTAACCAACCTGACATGTTAAACAACCTGACTGAAGCTTGTTCCACACTCCATGGCAGGTCCATCCATCCTCCAGGAGAAGCAGGTCTGCAGCGGGGAGGGGTCACTGCGGGGGGCGATGTCTGCTTTATGTGCCATAAACCCGGTTGTTACCTCCGCTGAGGAGGTTATGTTTTTTCCGGCGTCTTTGTGTTCAAGATCACTTAAAAGGTTACCAACGAATTTTTATAAACATTTCCAGAGTAAGGCTGCACGGTCACAGCAAGAAGGTCACTGGTTCGATCCTTGGCTGGGGTTTGGTTTAGTTAGTGGCCTTTCAGTGTGGAGTTTGCATGTTCTCGCTGTGTATGCGTGGGTTCTCTCCGGGTACTCGGCTTCCTCCCACCCATCCACTCTACTCTAACGGTGTGTTCAGATCAAACGCGTTTTGAGTGAACGCTCAAACTGCCACTTTTGTGTCCGACGCCCCAAACGCTCCTGCCGCTTGTGTCTGGAGCGAGCGGCAGACGCGGCGGAAAAGAGAGGAGGGAAAGGCGGCGCTTTCCTTCCGGTCAGTTTGAATGATGGCGGTGCAGTAGAGAGACGGCATGGTTTTATTTAATAAATAAAGCTAGAGAACGTTGTCGTAGGGCAGTAATAGTCAGTGTTAATGCAACAAGAGCCGCACTCAGCAGAGAGCCGCTGCCGCCCCCAAACAAAGCGTTGCTAGGCAACGTGTCCTGCTACGTTGCCAAATCAGTAGCATTCAGCTTTTTGGCAAGGAATGGTTATCCTAAATATTACACGGAGTAATGGCATCTCAGCCCCGTGTCTGGGTTCACCTCAGGAATCCTCCAGGAGCTGCGAGCTGATCGCTCTGATTGGTTGACGCCCCGCATCAAGCGGCAAAAGTTCAGCTTTGTCCATCTCTGGCTTTTGACGTGCGACGAGCTTAAAAAACTTCTTAAATTTTCGGGCAGAACGCCAACGCCCCTAAACGCTCAAAACGCGACGCGAGAAAGCTCGACGCCCCCTTGCCGCGCCTCCCCATACACTTTACATGGAAACCTGCCGCTCTTGACGCTCAAAACGCGTTTGGTCTGAACACACCGTAAATTGCCCATAGCAGTGAGTGTGAGCGTGAGTGGTTGTTCGTGTGTGGCCCTGCAATGGACTGGCGAGCTGTCCAGGGTGTACCCTGCCTGTCGCCCAAAGCCAGCTGGGATAGGCTCCAGCTTCCCTGCGACCCTGAATTGGATTAGGCAGTTCAGAAAATGAATGAATGAATTTGAGTTGTTGGAAATGTGAAAATGAAGAACTGATTAAATTCTGGTGGCGATCTGGATCACCATTTGGATCCAGGAATGTTTTAAAAGGATTCTTTAACATTGTGCTTGGCGGAGGTTTCTGCTCTCCAAGTGCTTTTCTAGTTTCATATTTAACGAGCAGCTTCGTCCGCGGCAGGGTCTGAGTGTTTTAATGCCACATGTAAAAATGTTCGTACTTCCTTACCACCTCGATCAGCTGTTATATTTAAACAATCCGTTTTACCTGCAACAGTAACTCAGCACAACTCCGCTTCCTGCTTTCTCCGTGCTAACGACGCCCACCTCACATGTCCGACCAATCACACGATACTTCTCGGAGCCTTGCAAGAAAAAAGTTCTGCCAGCCCGATGTGTCCGGAACTGTCTTCAAACGCGTCTGTGAGAACAAAATGACGTCATTTTGTTCTTGGGGCCTCGAGAACAAGAAAATAGTTCTGGCTTCTCGTGGAAGTTGGAACAAGCTTTAGTTCAATACGACTGATCAGAAGGAAGCTAAAGGATGGATCCACATTCTACCAGCTGGCCAGACAGACACAAGCCAGGCAAACCATCAACCAGCTCTGACCCACCACCTTTCAGGTTAGCCCTTCCTGGCAGTGCCAGGCTTACATCTAATCTGTGTTTGTAGAGAAGTTTCATTTTGGGGACATTCCCATCAACCATTTTGTTTCCAATCCAAATCCAGTTGCTCAGCAAGCCTGCTTTGTTTGGGTCCGAAACCGAATCCCCAGTTGGACAGAGTCTACCGGACTATCCTGGTGTGAATGCAGCCCACAAATATGACACTTTGATAAAAGCCTCTGCATCTCATTCCAACAAGTGACAGCAAGTTGACATGTAGTGAGCTGCTTTCCAGCCACGGTTTCTGGTAAAACAGCCAAACATGAGAGTAGCTTTGCTGGGAAGACTAAGAAACTAAGCAGCATGTGGGACTCGAGGTCTGGCTGAATGTTTATATGCATAAGGTATCTGATCTATCTACATTATGTGGATGGGTTAGTCCAGTTCTGAATGGGTTAGTCCAGTTCTGAATGGGTCAGTCCAGTTCTGAATGGGTTAGTCCAGTTCTGGACGTTCATTTTGCAGGTTCTAAGTTGGACCAACGTTTACATGTCTGAAAATTTCCTGGAGTGGTCGCTTAACCACTCCAGGACCATGTACAGCAGAAAATATATACATAAAGACCTACTACACAGTCAACAAGAACCACCTTTACTTTAATCCTTGTTTGGACTGTAGTGCGACCGAACCTTCACTTTTCTCCTGTTGTTCCTGCAGATCTCAGGGTTCATATCAGCAGTTTGCTCAGCAAGATGACTGATTTCACTTAGAATACCTGGAGACTTAGAATAGACTGAGACTAAAACAAAGAAAAAAATCCACAGCATGATCTCAAATAATCCTGGATTAATCGAGTAATATAATCGCTGCCTTGTGTGTAAAACTCTGAACCCTGAAAAGCTCCTGGACGTCCAGTTGTGTTGTCCCTGGCATGGAGGTGAGATGACCGGAGAGAAGGCTTCCGGCTGGCTGTTGCAGGAGCAGCTGCAGGAGCCAGGAGTAGGATCAGCCTGTGTGTTTAGCTCCAGTGTTATGCCTGATGGCCACATGGCTAATCTGCATGTGTGAAGGTCAGGGCTGTTGTGAGCACATCGGGACATAATGGGCTCTCTGCCAAAAACAAAAGTTGCGGCTGGATAACAGGCAGCTCGAGCAGGTCAAAGCAAACCTGAAATAAATAAAACCTTTCTGTTATCCACACCCTCCGCTGTCTGCCAGCAGAAAGGGTGACTAAAGCGGTGGGAAACATCCTGACGGCCATTAATCACTTCTGAAGAGAAGCTAATTAGCATATGAGAAGGGCTCAGTCGGTGTGGGAAGGGACTGGAACTGTCAACTGGACTTTCGAGTCCTGTCACAACAAATCAGTTTCCCAAAACATGAAATATTGCAAATGTTTTCATTTACACGCATGGCTGGAAATGGAGGGATTATATAGCTGAAGGCTTTTCAGGCCTGTGCGACTAACAGGCTAATGTAAGCCTAGCAAGCTAATAACGGCTAACAGGCTAAAGTTAGCCTATCCTAGCCTAGCAAGCTAAAAACCATAGGCTTAAAACGGCTAACAGGCTAATGTTAGCGTAGCCTAGCCTAGCAAGCTAAAAACGGTGTCACCTTGGACACCGAATTGAAAACACTGACTTAACTGGACAAATTATAACTAGAGTGAGCTTTATTTGTCTTTTCTCGTTCATATAGAAAACTGCAGGTGCATCTTGTTTGATAAATGGTCAAAAGTACCACAAATTGGTGTGTCGTTTGGCGTAAATGAAGTCTGTCAGCGATGCAAATTAAAAAAAAAAGAAAAGTACTCACTAAGTGACGTTAGCAATGCTGCTAACAGTGATGCAATACAAGCTAAGTGGCTAGCCGTGGCTAAATGCGTGTCAGCAGCCTGAATTAAAACAGTGATAATTACCTGAGATCTACCGCTGCTCTGCCCGTTGTTCCCTGGACTCATAGCCGGGTGATTTCTCAGCTGTCCTCCCCAGCCATGAGCAGCTGAACCGTACTGGGAGCCCGTGTCTTTAGCCAGTCCCACGCCCGGCTGCTGCTGCGTTGCGGGATTACTGTAATCTGGATATCCGCCTCCATAGCCGCGGATCATCGGGCTCGGAGAGGTTAATAACTGGTTCAGAGTTGGCGTAGCCCCGGACGGATGCTGCTGCTGACCATGTCCGCTGAACCGCTGGAAGCCTGCAGCGCCTGCAGCCGTGGAACTGGTGCCCGTCAGAGCCGCTTTGCTCGGGCTGTTGGCAGCCGAGCCGCCGCCGCCTGCAGGCCCCATCAGGCTGCTCCCCTGCCGCGACGGGCTCATCATGCCTCCGTAGCCACTGTTCCCGTAGCCGGGTCGGTAGTTCGGGTAGTGGTTGTACGGGCTGTTGTTGTTGTAGCCTTCGTGGGAGTTGTGGACCTGATCCATGGTGTTGTGTACCGTGTGCGCCGCTGTTAGCCCAGTCCCTGGGCTTTGTTGTCCGCCATGTTGATCAAAGCAAGGCCCTCCTCTTCCATTCCCATAATAATGATTAAACTCGGAGCTGGTCCCAGTCGGAGGAGGGTTGTTGTTGCTGCTGTTGCTGGCTGATCCTAGGCTGGCATCCATCCGCTCCTCCTCCTCCTGCGCCTCCTCTCTGTGATTCAGCTCCTCCGCTGGGCTGCTCCCCACCAGGAGGAGGTTTTTCCTGCCTCCATGCTGCTGCTGGTCCCCCTGGTCTCCTCTGCTCCCCTCTGGTCCTGCTGGATGTTGTTGTTTATGTTGTTGTTTGTTTACCACTGCTGGTGATGCTGCTGGAGAAACCGGCTGAACAGCGGAGGAGGCTGGTGGGATGATGATGATGATGACGATGATGATGGAGAAGGAGGAGGTCCGTCACTAGCACGAGCTCTGCAGCTGATTTGGAGGTTTCCACCTTTAAGCATGTCAGTCTCCATCTCATCTCTGAGGCTTGGGCTGCTTTGTCCGGGGAAGGGGTCTCTGGGTCTCTGAGTCCGGCGTGGATCTGCTCAGTGTGGATTTTTCACGCTGTGGACCACATGGCGTGTCCAGACCAGACCTCCTGGGATCACAGTCTTCCTCTGATCCAGTGATGCCTCAGGTGCGCGTTTCCAGGACAGCTGTACCTGGACCCCTGAGCACCCCCAGGGCTTTCAGGGTGGAAGGATCAGGGCCGGATTAAAAGTGCACAGACCCCTGGGCCCAGAGTGATCCAGGGCCCCCTTCCCCACCGCAACATTGTGAAAATTGTGAATGATACTCTGTGAAACAACATTTCTGAGCCAATGGTACCATTAGCAATACTCCAGACACCGTGGTGTAACTATCTGGCTTTTATGTATATTTTGTTTCATGTCCAAACTGCTGGTGTTTGCCCGACGTGGGCACTGGCTCCTGGCCCATAATGCCTGTTGGATAATCCAGCCATGGGAAGGATGCAACATTCTGTGTAAAATGTCAAACTTACTTTAAACTAAACTCCCTCCTTACTGCACATCATGACTGACTCACCTGAGCAAACACAGGTTTAGGATATCACTACAGAACAGTTAGTTACTTCAGGATTTTAAAAGTCTCATATTTATCACCAGGTTCTGCCAGATATGCAGCAAAAAGCCACCAGCTGATCTGCAGCAATGCAGCAAGGGGCTCTGATGAGAATTAGGTCTTTTATTTTCTCTCCATTGGCTTAAATTCAGGATTGAGTTTAGTTGGAAGGAATTTGACCAGTTGGGAGCTTGTGGATCGGTTCGCTCTCAGACTGCATGTTTACTTGGTTCCTGAGGGCAGAACGGGAGGCAGAACCGTGAGCTATCAGGCCTCTCCCCCAGGAAGCTTACACCCTGAAAAGGCATCAAGCTTTCTTGGAGTTACGGTTGCCACGGTGACCCTTAGCCTCCCCTTTAGTTCAGCTGCTGGAGGACATCCCACAATGCACTGGGCTTCTCTTACGTCTCCATGTATTAACTGTATGGCCATTCATTTGTCTTTCTCTTCTTCTTTCTAAGCAGGTATCCCCAGTTCCCAGACCAGTTCCCATTTAGGGTAACTGGTCCAGGCTGTCCATCCTGGTTCTGGTTATGATGGAGGCTTTTCTTCCTGGTAAAGGGAAGCATGTCTTCTCCACCGTCTCCATTCGCCTCAGCAACAGCTGATCTGTTGGAAGCAACTTGGTCTGAGTTAGCTTCACATGAACACGTTATACTGAACTGGGTTCACTGGGCTTTAAAGCTCCCTCAGATGACACATGCTGTGAACTGACTGAATTTAACTGATATGACTGCTTTTCATTCACTCTGATGTCCAAATCATCAAAATGAAACAGCACAATAAGTCGCAGAAGAGCATAAATGTGAATATTTATAATAAAAGTATGAATATTCAGGTTCTTTCATGCAAAATGGTCCAGTAGTGGACACCTATTTACACACTTTTTTCTTGCATATTCATGAATGAGGATGGTATTTTTGTAAATAACTACTTCAGTGGATGTTAGCGAGTCATCCAATACGTTTCCATACGTTAATGGTGCAACATCCACATCTTCATCATCCTGTTTGCATTATGGCGACACGAAACACATCACTGAGATGTTAAAATTTTCTATGTTGTCTCACACCACTGTATGCAGTTTTTCTTTCAGTAAATTATCTGAAACGATGGAATTATCATCACATGATTTTACTTTAATTCATGCTGGAATACCACTGTCGCATCAACTTTTTATATGTTCAGTATAATCCACCCAGGAGTTCAACATTCTCAACTATTTGTAAGAATAAATACCCATTTTTAGATTTTCTTGTAATCTTTCCTTTGGAGAGTAGAATCTAAATGTAATTTTGTGCCTCATTTAATTAAAATAAAGTTGTCAACTTATTTTTGAAAATAAAAAAAAAATTATTTTTATGTTTTTTTAAAACAACCTGAATGATATTTGAATAATTCAGTTGATTCATTTTGTCACTTTCAAACAAAAACAGCAAAAACTGCTGTTTTTATTTAGGTTGCAGCAAACTGGAGAGTCTGGTTTCATTCAGATTTTATTTGTTTCTAATTCCATCCCACTGAAAACATAGCAACAACCTTCTAGTGATTAAAACTCTCCAACCTAATCCTGCAGCTGCTTATTAATGTGATAAAATGACAAAAATAACTGAAGCTAAAACCAGAAATGAATCACATGCAAAACTTTCAGTCCAGTTTGCAAACATAAAGCCATGTTTTGTATCATTCTGGTTGGGCTGAAACCCGGCTAGAACCCTGTTGGAACCCGGCAGGAACCCGGCTGCAACCCGGTTTGAACCCAGTTGAAAACTGGCTGCAACCCGGTTGGAACCCAGTTGGAACCTGGCTGGAACCCGGTTGGAACCCGGCTGTAACCCAGTTGGAACCCGGCTGGAACCCGCCTGGAACCTAGCTGTAATCCGGTTGGAACCTAGCTGTAACCCGGTTGGAACCCGGTTGGAAACCGGCTGGAACCCGGCTGGAATCTGGTTGGAACCCGGTTGGAACCCGGCTGGAACCCGGCTGGAACCTAGCTGTAACACGGTTGGAACCCGGTTAGAACCCGGCGGGAATCTCGGTGGAACCCAGCTGGAACCTAGCTGTAACCCGACTGGAACCCGGCTGCAACCCGGTTGGAACCCAGTTGAAAACTGGCTGCAACCCGGTTGGAACCCAGTTGGAACCTGGCTGGAACCCGGTTGGAACCCGGCTGGAACCCGACTGGAACATAGCTGTAATCCGGTTGGAACCTAGCTGTAACCCGGTTGGAACCCGGTTGGAACCCGGCTGGAACCTGTCTGGAATCTGGTTGGAACCCGGTTGGAACCCGGCTGGAACCTAGCTGTAACCCGGTTGGAACCCGGCGGGAATCTGGGTGGAACCCAGCTGGAACCCAGGTAGAACCAGGCTGGAATCTGGTTGGAACCCAGCTGGAACCAAGCTGGAACCTAGCTGTAACCCAGCTGGAACCTAGCTGTAACCCGGTTGGAACCCGGCTGTAACCCGGCTGGAACCTAGCTGTAACCCGGTTGGAACCCGGTTAGAACCCGGCTGGAATCTGGTTGGAACCCAGCTGGAACCTAGCTGTAAACCGGCTGGAACCTGGCTGGAATCTGGTTGGAACCCAGCTGGAACCAGGTTGGAATCTGGTTGGAACCCAGCTGGAACCAGAATGGAAACTGGTTTGAACCCAGCTGGAACCCAGCTGGAACCAGGCTGGAATCTTGTTGGAACCCAGCTTGAACCCGGTTAAAACCCGGCTGGAATCTGGTTGGAACCCAGCTGGAACCTAGCTGTAACCCGACTGGAACCTGGCTGGAATCTGGTTGGAACCCAGTTGGAACCCAGCTGGAACCAGGCTGGAATCTGGTTGGAACCGAGCTGGAACCAGGCTGGAATCTGGTTGGAACCCAGCTGGAACCCGGTTGGAACCCGGCTGGAACCCGGCTGGAATCTGGTTGGAACCCAGTTGGAACCTAGCTGTAACCCGGCTGGAACCTGGCTGGAATCTTGTTGGAACCCAGTTGGAACCCAGCTGGAACCAGGCTGGAATCTGGTTAGAACCAGGCTGGAATCTCGTTGGAACCCAGCTGGAACCTAGCTGTAACCCGGCTGGAACCCAGTTGGAACCCAGCTGGAACCAGGCTGGAATCTGGTTGGAACCCAGCTGGAACCAGGCTGGAATCTGGTTGGAACCCAGCTGGAACCCGGTTAGAACCCGGCTGGAACCCAGCTGGAACCAGAATGGAAACTGGTTTGAACCCAGCTGGAACCAGGCTGGAATCTGGTTGGAACCCAGCTGGAACCCAGCTGTAACCAGGCTGGAATCTTGTTGGAACCCAGCTTGAACCCGGTTAAAACCCGGCTGGAATCTGGTTGGAACCCAGCTGGAACCTAGCTGTAACCCGACTGGAACCTGGCTGGAATCTGGTTGGAACCCAGTTGGAACCCAGCTGGAACCAGGCTGGAATCTGGTTGGAACCGAGCTGGAACCAGGCTGGAATCTGGTTGGAACCCAGCTGGAACCCGGTTAGAACCCGGCTGGAATCTGGTTGGAACCCAGCTGGAACCAGGCTGGAACCCGGCTGGAACCTGGCTGGAATCTGGTTGGAACCCAGTTGGAACCTAGCTGGAACCAGGCTGGAATCTGGTTGGAACCCAGCTGGAACCTGGCATTAACCCGGTTGGAACCCGGTTGGAACCCAGCTGGAACCTAGCTGGAATCTGGTTGGAACCCAGCTGGAACCCGGTTAGAACCAGGCTGTAACCCGGCTGGATTCCAGTTGGAACCCAGCTGGAACCAGGCTGGAATCTGGTTGGAATCTGGTTGGAACCCAGCTGGAACCTAGCTGTAAACGGGCTGGAACCTGGCTGAAATCTGGTTGAAACCCAGCTGGAACACAGCTGGAACCTGGCTGGAATCTGGTTGGAACCCAGCTGGAACCAGGCTGGAATCTTGTTGGAACCCAGCTTGAACCTGGTTAGAACCCAGCTGGAATCTGGCTGGAATCTGGTTGGAACCCAGTTGGAACCTAGCTGTAACCCGGCTGGAACCTGGCTGGAATCTTGTTGGAACCCAGTTGGAACCCAGCTGGAACCAGGCTGGAATCTGGTTGGAACCCAGCTGGAACCCGGATAGAACCAGGCTGTAACCCGGCTGGATTCCAGTTGGAACCCAGCTGGAACCAGGCTGGAATATGGTTGGAATCTGGTTGGAACCTAGCTGGAACCTAGCTGTAAACGGGCTGGAACCTGGCTGAAATCTGGTTGGAACCCAGCTGGAACCAGGTTGGAATCTGGTTGGAACCCAGCTGGAACACAGCTGGAACCTGGCTGGAATCTGGTTGGAACCCAGCTGGAACCAGGCTGGAACCAGGCTGGAATCTGGTTTGAACCCAGCTGGAACCCGGTTAGAACCAGGCTGGAATCTGGTTGGAACCCAGCTGGAACCTGGCATTAACCCGGTTGGAACCCGGTTGGAACCCAGCTGGAACCCAGCTGGAACCCGGCTGGAATCTGGTTGGAACCCAGCTGGAACCCGGTTAGAACCAGGCTGTAACCCGGCTGGATTCCAGTTGGAACCCAGCTGGAACCAGGCTGGAATCTGGTTGGAATCTGGTTGGAACCCAGCTGGAACCTAGCTGTAAACGGGCTGGAACCTGGCTGAAATCTGGTTGAAACCCAGCTGGAACACAGCTGGAACCTGGCTGGAATCTGGTTGGAACCCAGCTGGAACCAGGCTGGAATCTTGTTGGAACCCAGCTTGAACCTGGTTAGAACCTGGCTGGAATCTGGCTGGAATCTGGTTGGAACCCAGTTGGAACCTAGCTGTAACCCGGCTGGAACCTGGCTGGAATCTTGTTGGAACCCAGTTGGAACCCAGCTGGAACCAGGCTGGAATCTGGTTGGAACCCAGCTGGAACCAGGTTGGAATCTGGTTGGAACCCAGCTGGAACACAGCTGGAACCTGGCTGGAATCTGGTTGGAACCCAGCTGGAACCAGGCTGGAACCAGGCTGGAATCTGGTTTGAACCCAGCTGGAACCCGGTTTGAACCAGGCTGGAATCTGGTTGGAACCCAGCTGGAACCTGGCATTAACCCGGTTGGAACCCGGTTGGAACCCAGCTGGAACCCAGCTGGAACCTAGCTGGAATCTGGTTGGAACCCAGCTGGAACCCGGTTAGAACCAGGCTGTAACCCGGCTGGATTCCAGTTGGAACCCAGCTGGAACCAGGCTGGAATCTGGTTGGAATCTGGTTGGAACCCAGCTGGAACCTAGCTGTAAACGGGCTGGAACCTGGCTGAAATCTGGTTGAAACCCAGCTGGAACACAGCTGGAACCTGGCTGGAATCTGGTTGGAACCCAGCTGGAACCAGGCTGGAATCTTGTTGGAACCCAGCTTGAACCTGGTTAGAACCTGGCTGGAATCTGGCTGGAATCTGGTTGGAACCCAGTTGGAACCTAGCTGTAACCCGGCTGGAACCTGGCTGGAATCTTGTTGGAACCCAGTTGGAACCCAGCTGGAACCAGGCTGGAATCTGGTTAGAACCAGGCTGGAATCTGGTTGGAACCCAGCTGGAACCCGGTTAGAACCCGGCTGGAATCTGGTTGGAACCCAGCTGGAACCAGGCTGGAACCCGGCTGGAACCTGGCTGGAATCTGGTTGGAACCCAGTTGGAACCTAGCTGGAACCAGGCTGGAATCTGGTTGGAACCCAGCTGGAACCTGGCATTAACCCGGTTGGAACCCGGTTGGAACCCAGCTGGAACCTAGCTGGAACCAGGCTGGAACCCAGCTGGAACCCGGTTAGAACCAGGCTGTAACCCGGCTGGATTCCAGTTGGAACCCAGCTGGAACCAGGCTGGAATCTGGTTGGAATCTGGTTGGAACCCAGCTGGAACCTAGCTGTAACCCGGCTGGAACCCAGTTGGAACCCAGCTGGAACCAGGCTGGAATCTGGTTGGAACCCAGCTGGAACCAGGCTGGAATCTGGTTGGAACCCAGCTGGAACCCGGTTAGAACCCGGCTGGAACCCAGCTGGAACCAGAATGGAAACTGGTTTGAACCCAGCTGGAACCAGGCTGGAATCTGGTTGGAACCCAGCTGGAACCCAGCTGTAACCAGGCTGGAATCTTGTTGGAACCCAGCTTGAACCCGGTTAAAACCCGGCTGGAATCTGGTTGGAACCCAGCTGGAACCTAGCTGTAACCCGACTGGAACCTGGCTGGAATCTGGTTGGAACCCAGTTGGGACCCAGCTGGAACCAGGCTGGAATCTGGTTGGAACCGAGCTGGAACCAGGCTGGAATCTGGTTGGAACCCAGCTGGAACCCGGTTAGAACCCGGCTGGAATCTGGTTGGAACCCAGCTGGAACCAGGCTGGAACCCGGCTGGAACCTGGCTGGAATCTGGTTGGAACCCAGTTGGAACCTAGCTGGAACCAGGCTGGAATCTGGTTGGAACCCAGCTGGAACCTGGCATTAACCCGGTTGGAACCCGGTTGGAACCCAGCTGGAACCTAGCTGGAATCTGGTTGGAACCCAGCTGGAACCCGGTTAGAACCAGGCTGTAACCCGGCTGGATTCCAGTTGGAACCCAGCTGGAACCAGGCTGGAATCTGGTTGGATTCTGGTTGGAACCCAGCTGGAACCTAGCTGTAAACGGGCTGGAACCTGGCTGAAATCTGGTTGAAACCCAGCTGGAACACAGCTGGAACCTGGCTGGAATCTGGTTGGAACCCAGCTGGAACCAGGCTGGAATCTTGTTGGAACCCAGCTTGAACCTGGTTAGAACCCAGCTGGAATCTGGCTGGAATCTGGTTGGAACCCAGTTGGAACCTAGCTGTAACCCGGCTGGAACCTGGCTGGAATCTTGTTGGAACCCAGTTGGAACCAGGCTGGAACCAGGCTGGAATCTGGTTTGAACCCAGCTGGAACCCGGATAGAACCAGGCTGTAACCCGGCTGGATTCCAGTTGGAACCCAGCTGGAACCAGGCTGGAATATGGTTGGAATCTGGTTGGAACCTAGCTGGAACCTAGCTGTAAACGGGCTGGAACCTGGCTGAAATCTGGTTGGAACCCAGCTGGAACCAGGTTGGAATCTGGTTGGAACCCAGCTGGAACACAGCTGGAACCTGGCTGGAATCTGGTTGGAACCCAGCTGGAACCAGGCTGGAACCAGGCTGGAATCTGGTTTGAACCCAGCTGGAACCCGGTTAGAACCAGGCTGGAATCTGGTTGGAACCCAGCTGGAACCTGGCATTAACCCGGTTGGAACCCGGTTGGAACCCAGCTGGAACCCAGCTGGAACCCGGCTGGAATCTGGTTGGAACCCAGCTGGAACCCGGTTAGAACCAGGCTGTAACCCGGCTGGATTCCAGTTGGAACCCAGCTGGAACCAGGCTGGAATCTGGTTGGAATCTGGTTGGAACCCAGCTGGAACCTAGCTGTAAACGGGCTGGAACCTGGCTGAAATCTGGTTGAAACCCAGCTGGAACACAGCTGGAACCTGGCTGGAATCTGGTTGGAACCCAGCTGGAACCAGGCTGGAATCTTGTTGGAACCCAGCTTGAACCTGGTTAGAACCTGGCTGGAATCTGGCTGGAATCTGGTTGGAACCCAGTTGGAACCTAGCTGTAACCCGGCTGGAACCTGGCTGGAATCTTGTTGGAACCCAGTTGGAACCCAGCTGGAACCAGGCTGGAATCTGGTTGGAACCCAGCTGGAACCAGGTTGGAATCTGGTTGGAACCCAGCTGGAACACAGCTGGAACCTGGCTGGAATCTGGTTGGAACCCAGCTGGAACCAGGCTGGAACCAGGCTGGAATCTGGTTTGAACCCAGCTGGAACCCGGTTTGAACCAGGCTGGAATCTGGTTGGAACCCAGCTGGAACCTGGCATTAACCCGGTTGGAACCCGGTTGGAACCCAGCTGGAACCCAGCTGGAACCTAGCTGGAATCTGGTTGGAACCCAGCTGGAACCCGGTTAGAACCAGGCTGTAACCCGGCTGGATTCCAGTTGGAACCCAGCTGGAACCAGGCTGGAATCTGGTTGGAATCTGGTTGGAACCCAGCTGGAACCTAGCTGTAAACGGGCTGGAACCTGGCTGAAATCTGGTTGAAACCCAGCTGGAACACAGCTGGAACCTGGCTGGAATCTGGTTGGAACCCAGCTGGAACCAGGCTGGAATCTTGTTGGAACCCAGCTTGAACCTGGTTAGAACCTGGCTGGAATCTGGCTGGAATCTGGTTGGAACCCAGTTGGAACCTAGCTGTAACCCGGCTGGAACCTGGCTGGAATCTTGTTGGAACCCAGTTGGAACCCAGCTGGAACCAGGCTGGAATCTGGTTAGAACCAGGCTGGAATCTGGTTGGAACCCAGCTGGAACCCGGTTAGAACCCGGCTGGAATCTGGTTGGAACCCAGCTGGAACCAGGCTGGAACCCGGCTGGAACCTGGCTGGAATCTGGTTGGAACCCAGTTGGAACCTAGCTGGAACCAGGCTGGAATCTGGTTGGAACCCAGCTGGAACCTGGCATTAACCCGGTTGGAACCCGGTTGGAACCCAGCTGGAACCTAGCTGGAATCTGGTTGGAACCCAGCTGGAACCCGGTTAGAACCAGGCTGTAACCCGGCTGGATTCCAGTTGGAACCCAGCTGGAACCAGGCTGGAATCTGGTTGGAATCTGGTTGGAACCCAGCTGGAACCTAGCTGTAACCCGGCTGGAACCCAGTTGGAACCCAGCTGGAACCAGGCTGGAATCTGGTTAGAACCAGGCTGGAATCTGGTTGGAACCCAGCTGGAACCCGGTTAGAACCCGGCTGGAATCTGGTTGGAACCCAGCTGGAACCAGGCTGGAACCCGGCTGGAACCTGGCTGGAATCTGGTTGGAACCCAGTTGGAACCTAGCTGGAACCAGGCTGGAATCTGGTTGGAACCCAGCTGGAACCTGGCATTAACCCGGTTGGAACCCGGTTGGAACCCAGCTGGAACCTAGCTGGAATCTGGTTGGAACCCAGCTGGAACCCGGTTAGAACCAGGCTGTAACCCGGCTGGATTCCAGTTGGAACCCAGCTGGAACCAGGCTGGAATCTGGTTGGAATCTGGTTGGAACCCAGCTGGAACCTAGCTGTAAACGGGCTGGAACCTGGCTGAAATCTGGTTGAAACCCAGCTGGAACACAGCTGGAACCTGGCTGGAATCTGGTTGGAACCCAGCTGGAACCAGGCTGGAATCTTGTTGGAACCCAGCTTGAACCTGGTTAGAACCCAGCTGGAATCTGGCTGGAATCTGGTTGGAACCCAGTTGGAACCTAGCTGTAACCCGGCTGGAACCTGGCTGGAATCTTGTTGGAACCCAGTTGGAACCCAGCTGGAACCAGGCTGGAATCTGGTTGGAACCCAGCTGGAACCGGGATAGAACCAGGCTGTAACCCGGCTGGATTCCAGTTGGAACCCAGCTGGAACCAGGCTGGAATATGGTTGGAATCTGGTTGGAACCTAGCTGGAACCTAGCTGTAAACGGGCTGGAACCTGGCTGAAATCTGGTTGGTACCCAGCTGGAACCAGGTTGGAATCTGGTTGGAACCCAGCTGGAACACAGCTGGAACCTGGCTGGAATCTGGTTGGAACCCAGCTGGAACCAGGCTGGAACCAGGCTGGAATCTGGTTTGAACCCAGCTGGAACCCGGTTAGAACCAGGCTGGAATCTGGTTGGAACCCAGCTGGAACCTGGCATTAACCCGGTTGGAACCCGGTTGGAACCCAGCTGGAACCCAGCTGGAACCCGGCTGGAATCTGGTTGGAACCCAGCTGGAACCCGGTTAGAACCAGGCTGTAACCCGGCTGGATTCCAGTTGGAACCCAGCTGGAACCAGGCTGGAATCTGGTTGGAATCTGGTTGGAACCCAGCTGGAACCTAGCTGTAAACGGGCTGGAACCTGGCTGAAATCTGGTTGAAACCCAGCTGGAACACAGCTGGAACCTGGCTGGAATCTGGTTGGAACCCAGCTGGAACCAGGCTGGAATCTTGTTGGAACCCAGCTTGAACCTGGTTAGAACCTGGCTGGAATCTGGCTGGAATCTGGTTGGAACCCAGTTGGAACCTAGCTGTAACCCGGCTGGAACCTGGCTGGAATCTTGTTGGAACCCAGTTGGAACCCAGCTGGAACCAGGCTGGAATCTGGTTGGAACCCAGCTGGAACCAGGTTGGAATCTGGTTGGAACCCAGCTGGAACACAGCTGGAACCTGGCTGGAATCTGGTTGGAACCCAGCTGGAACCAGGCTGGAACCAGGCTGGAATCTGGTTTGAACCCAGCTGGAACCCGGTTTGAACCAGGCTGGAATCTGGTTGGAACCCAGCTGGAACCTGGCATTAACCCGGTTGGAACCCGGTTGGAACCCAGCTGGAACCCAGCTGGAACCTAGCTGGAATCTGGTTGGAACCCAGCTGGAACCCGGTTAGAACCAGGCTGTAACCCGGCTGGATTCCAGTTGGAACCCAGCTGGAACCAGGCTGGAATCTGGTTGGAATCTGGTTGGAACCCAGCTGGAACCTAGCTGTAAACGGGCTGGAACCTGGCTGAAATCTGGTTGAAACCCAGCTGGAACACAGCTGGAACCTGGCTGGAATCTGGTTGGAACCCAGCTGGAACCAGGCTGGAATCTTGTTGGAACCCAGCTTGAACCTGGTTAGAACCTGGCTGGAATCTGGCTGGAATCTGGTTGGAACCCAGTTGGAACCTAGCTGTAACCCGGCTGGAACCTGGCTGGAATCTTGTTGGAACCCAGTTGGAACCCAGCTGGAACCAGGCTGGAATCTGGTTAGAACCAGGCTGGAATCTGGTTGGAACCCAGCTGGAACCCGGTTAGAACCCGGCTGGAATCTGGTTGGAACCCAGCTGGAACCAGGCTGGAACCCGGCTGGAACCTGGCTGGAATCTGGTTGGAACCCAGTTGGAACCTAGCTGGAACCAGGCTGGAATCTGGTTGGAACCCAGCTGGAACCTGGCATTAACCCGGTTGGAACCCGGTTGGAACCCAGCTGGAACCTAGCTGGAATCTGGTTGGAACCCAGCTGGAACCCGGTTAGAACCAGGCTGTAACCCGGCTGGATTCCAGTTGGAACCCAGCTGGAACCAGGCTGGAATCTGGTTGGAATCTGGTTGGAACCCAGCTGGAACCTAGCTGTAAACGGGCTGGAACCTGGCTGAAATCTGGTTGAAACCCAGCTGGAACACAGCTGGAACCTGGCTGGAATCTGGTTGGAACCCAGCTGGAACCAGGCTGGAATCTTGTTGGAACCCAGCTTGAACCTGGTTAGAACCTGGCTGGAATCTGGCTGGAATCTGGTTGGAACCCAGTTGGAACCTAGCTGTAACCCGGCTGGAACCTGGCTGGAATCTTG
The DNA here is from genome assembly GCF_933228915.1 of Telmatherina bonti. Taxonomy (NCBI): domain Eukaryota; kingdom Metazoa; phylum Chordata; class Actinopteri; order Atheriniformes; family Telmatherinidae; genus Telmatherina; species Telmatherina bonti. The sequence continues at coordinate 8,240,551 of NC_136614.1, read as the reverse complement.
TTGGAACCCAGTTGGAACCCAGCTGGAACCAGGCTGGAATCTGGTTGGAACCCAGCTGGAACCCGGATAGAACCAGGCTGTAACCCGGCTGGATTCCAGTTGGAACCCAGCTGGAACCAGGCTGGAATATGGTTGGAATCTGGTTGGAACCTAGCTGGAACCTAGCTGTAAACGGGCTGGAACCTGGCTGAAATCTGGTTTGAACCCAGCTGGAACCCGGTTTGAACCAGGCTGGAATCTGGTTGGAACCCAGCTGGAACCTGGCATTAACCCGGTTGGAACCCGGTTGGAACCCAGCTGGAACCTAGCTGGAATCTGGTTGGAACCCAGCTGGAACCCGGTTAGAACCAGGCTGTAACCCGGCTGGATTCCAGTTGGAACCCAGCTGGAACCAGGCTGGAATCTGGTTGGAACCCAGCTGGAACACAGCTGGAACCTGGCTGGAATCTGGTTGGAACCCAGCTGGAACCAGGCTGGAACCAGGCTGGAATCTGGTTGGAACCCAGCTGGAACCAGGCTGGAACCAGGCTGGAATCTGGTTTGAACCCAGCTGGAACCCGGTTTGAACCAGGCTGGAATCTGGTTGGAACCCAGTTGGAACCCAGCTGGAACCAGGCTGGAATCTGGTTGGAACCCAGCTGGAACCAGGTTGGAATCTGGTTGGAACCCAGCTGGAACACAGCTGGAACCTGGCTGGAATCTGGTTGGAACCCAGCTGGAACCAGGCTGGAACCTGGCTGGAATCTGGTTGGAACCCAGCTGGAACCAGGCTGGAACCAGGCTGGAATCTGGTTTGAACCCAGCTGGAACCCGGTTTGAACCAGGCTGGAATCTGGTTGGAACCCAGCTGGAACCTGGCATTAACCCGGTTGGAACCCGGTTGGAACCCAGCTGGAACCCAGCTGGAACCTAGCTGGAATCTGGTTGGAACCCAGCTGGAACCCGGTTAGAACCAGGCTGTAACCCGGCTGGATTCCAGTTGGAACCCAGCTGGAACCAGGCTGGAATCTGGTTGGAATCTGGTTGGAACCCAGCTGGAACCTAGCTGTAAACGGGCTGGAACCTGGCTGAAATCTGGTTGAAACCCAGCTGGAACACAGCTGGAACCTGGCTGGAATCTGGTTGGAACCCAGCTGGAACCAGGCTGGAATCTTGTTGGAACCCAGCTTGAACCTGGTTAGAACCTGGCTGGAATCTGGCTGGAATCTGGTTGGAACCCAGTTGGAACCTAGCTGTAACCCGGCTGGAACCTGGCTGGAATCTTGTTGGAACCCAGTTGGAACCCAGCTGGAACCAGGCTGGAATCTGGTTAGAACCAGGCTGGAATCTGGTTGGAACCCAGCTGGAACCCGGTTAGAACCCGGCTGGAATCTGGTTGGAACCCAGCTGGAACCAGGCTGGAACCCGGCTGGAACCTGGCTGGAATCTGGTTGGAACCCAGTTGGAACCTAGCTGGAACCAGGCTGGAATCTGGTTGGAACCCAGCTGGAACCTGGCATTAACCCGGTTGGAACCCGGTTGGAACCCAGCTGGAACCTAGCTGGAATCTGGTTGGAACCCAGCTGGAACCCGGTTAGAACCAGGCTGTAACCCGGCTGGATTCCAGTTGGAACCCAGCTGGAACCAGGCTGGAATCTGGTTGGAATCTGGTTGGAACCCAGTTGGAACCTAGCTGTAACCCGGCTGGAACCTGGCTGGAATCTTGTTGGAACCCAGTTGGAACCCAGCTGGAACCAGGCTGGAATCTGGTTGGAACCCAGCTGGAACCCGGATAGAACCAGGCTGTAACCCGGCTGGATTCCAGTTGGAACCCAGCTGGAACCAGGCTGGAATATGGTTGGAATCTGGTTGGAACCTAGCTGGAACCTAGCTGTAAACGGGCTGGAACCTGGCTGAAATCTGGTTGAAACCCAGCTGGAACACAGCTGGAACCTGGCTGGAATCTGGTTGGAACCCAGCTGGAACCAGGCTGGAATCTTGTTGGAACCCAGCTTGAACCTGGTTAGAACCTGGCTGGAATCTGGCTGGAATCTGGTTGGAACCCAGTTGGAACCTAGCTGTAACCCGGCTGGAACCTGGCTGGAATCTTGTTGGAACCCAGTTGGAACCCAGCTGGAACCAGGCTGGAATCTGGTTGGAACCCAGCTGGAACCAGGTTGGAATCTGGTTGGAACCCAGCTGGAACACAGCTGGAACCTGGCTGGAATCTGGTTGGAACCCAGCTGGAACCAGGCTGGAACCAGGCTGGAATCTGGTTTGAACCCAGCTGGAACCCGGTTTGAACCAGGCTGGAATCTGGTTGGAACCCAGCTGGAACCTGGCATTAACCCGGTTGGAACCCGGTTGGAACCCAGCTGGAACCCAGCTGGAACCTAGCTGGAATCTGGTTGGAACCCAGCTGGAACCCGGTTAGAACCAGGCTGTAACCCGGCTGGATTCCAGTTGGAACCCAGCTGGAACCAGGCTGGAATCTGGTTGGAATCTGGTTGGAACCCAGCTGGAACCTAGCTGTAAACGGGCTGGAACCTGGCTGAAATCTGGTTGAAACCCAGCTGGAACACAGCTGGAACCTGGCTGGAATCTGGTTGGAACCCAGCTGGAACCAGGCTGGAATCTTGTTGGAACCCAGCTTGAACCTGGTTAGAACCTGGCTGGAATCTGGCTGGAATCTGGTTGGAACCCAGTTGGAACCTAGCTGTAACCCGGCTGGAACCTGGCTGGAATCTTGTTGGAACCCAGTTGGAACCCAGCTGGAACCAGGCTGGAATCTGGTTGGAACCCAGCTGGAACCCGGATAGAACCAGGCTGTAACCCGGCTGGATTCCAGTTGGAACCCAGCTGGAACCAGGCTGGAATATGGTTGGAATCTGGTTGGAACCTAGCTGGAACCTAGCTGTAAACGGGCTGGAACCTGGCTGAAATCTGGTTGGAACCCAGCTGGAACCAGGTTGGAATCTGGTTGGAACCCAGCTGGAACACAGCTGGAACCTGGCTGAAATCTGGTTGGAACCCAGCTGGAACCAGGCTGGAACCAGGCTGGAATCTGGTTTGAACCCAGCTGGAACCCGGTTAGAACCAGGCTGGAATCTGGTTGGAACCCAGCTGGAACCTGGCATTAACCGGTTGGAACCCGGTTGGAACCCAGCTGGAACCCAGCTGGAACCCGGCTGGAATCTGGTTGGAACCCAGCTGGAACCCGGTTAGAACCAGGCTGTAACCCGGCTGGATTCCAGTTGGAACCCAGCTGGAACCAGGCTGGAATCTGGTTGGAATCTGGTTGGAACCCAGCTGGAACCTAGCTGTAAACGGGCTGGAATCTTGTTGGAACCCAGCTTGAACCCGGTTAAAACCCGGCTGGAATCTGGTTGGAACCCAGCTGGAACCAGAATGGAAACTGGTTTGAACCCAGCTGGAACCAGGCTGGAATCTGGTTGGAACCCAGCTGGAACCCAGCTGTAACCAGGCTGGAATCTTGTTGGAACCCAGCTTGAACCCGGTTAAAACCCGGCTGGAATCTGGTTGGAACCCAGCTGGAACCTAGCTGTAACCCGACTGGAACCTGGCTGGAATCTGGTTGGAACCCAGCTGGAACCCGGTTTGAACCAGGCTGGAATCTGGTTGGAACCCAGCTGGAACCTGGCATTAACCCGGTTGGAACCCGGTTGGAACCCAGCTGGAACCCAGCTGGAACCTAGCTGGAATCTGGTTGGAACCCAGCTGGAACCCGGTTAGAACCAGGCTGTAACCCGGCTGGATTCCAGTTGGAACCCAGCTGGAACCAGGCTGGAATCTGGTTGGAATCTGGTTGGAACCCAGCTGGAACCTAGCTGTAAACGGGCTGGAACCTGGCTGAAATCTGGTTGAAACCCAGCTGGAACACAGCTGGAACCTGGCTGGAATCTGGTTGGAACCCAGCTGGAACCAGGCTGGAATCTTGTTGGAACCCAGCTTGAACCTGGTTAGAACCTGGCTGGAATCTGGCTGGAATCTGGTTGGAACCCAGTTGGAACCTAGCTGTAACCCGGCTGGAACCTGGCTGGAATCTTGTTGGAACCCAGTTGGAACCCAGCTGGAACCAGGCTGGAATCTGGTTGGAACCCAGCTGGAACCCGGATAGAACCAGGCTGTAACCCGGCTGGATTCCAGTTGGAACCCAGCTGGAACCAGGCTGGAATATGGTTGGAATCTGGTTGGAACCTAGCTGGAACCTAGCTGTAAACGGGCTGGAACCTGGCTGAAATCTGGTTGGAACCCAGCTGGAACCAGGTTGGAATCTGGTTGGAACCCAGCTGGAACACAGCTGGAACCTGGCTGAAATCTGGTTGGAACCCAGCTGGAACCAGGCTGGAACCAGGCTGGAATCTGGTTTGAACCCAGCTGGAACCCGGTTAGAACCAGGCTGGAATCTGGTTGGAACCCAGCTGGAACCTGGCATTAACCGGTTGGAACCCGGTTGGAACCCAGCTGGAACCCAGCTGGAACCCGGCTGGAATCTGGTTGGAACCCAGCTGGAACCCGGTTAGAACCAGGCTGTAACCCGGCTGGATTCCAGTTGGAACCCAGCTGGAACCAGGCTGGAATCTGGTTGGAATCTGGTTGGAACCCAGCTGGAACCTAGCTGTAAACGGGCTGGAATCTTGTTGGAACCCAGCTTGAACCCGGTTAAAACCCGGCTGGAATCTGGTTGGAACCCAGCTGGAACCAGAATGGAAACTGGTTTGAACCCAGCTGGAACCAGGCTGGAATCTGGTTGGAACCCAGCTGGAACCCAGCTGTAACCAGGCTGGAATCTTGTTGGAACCCAGCTTGAACCCGGTTAAAACCCGGCTGGAATCTGGTTGGAACCCAGCTGGAACCTAGCTGTAACCCGACTGGAACCTGGCTGGAATCTGGTTGGAACCCAGCTGGAACCCGGTTTGAACCAGGCTGGAATCTGGTTGGAACCCAGCTGGAACCTGGCATTAACCCGGTTGGAACCCGGTTGGAACCCAGCTGGAACCCAGCTGGAACCTAGCTGGAATCTGGTTGGAACCCAGCTGGAACCCGGTTAGAACCAGGCTGTAACCCGGCTGGATTCCAGTTGGAACCCAGCTGGAACCAGGCTGGAATCTGGTTGGAATCTGGTTGGAACCCAGCTGGAACCTAGCTGTAAACGGGCTGGAACCTGGCTGAAATCTGGTTGAAACCCAGCTGGAACACAGCTGGAACCTGGCTGGAATCTGGTTGGAACCCAGCTGGAACCAGGCTGGAATCTTGTTGGAACCCAGCTTGAACCTGGTTAGAACCTGGCTGGAATCTGGCTGGAATCTGGTTGGAACCCAGTTGGAACCTAGCTGTAACCCGGCTGGAACCTGGCTGGAATCTTGTTGGAACCCAGTTGGAACCCAGCTGGAACCAGGCTGGAATCTGGTTGGAACCCAGCTGGAACCCGGATAGAACCAGGCTGTAACCCGGCTGGATTCCAGTTGGAACCCAGCTGGAACCAGGCTGGAATATGGTTGGAATCTGGTTGGAACCTAGCTGGAACCTAGCTGTAAACGGGCTGGAACCTGGCTGAAATCTGGTTGGAACCCAGCTGGAACCAGGTTGGAATCTGGTTGGAACCCAGCTGGAACACAGCTGGAACCTGGCTGAAATCTGGTTGGAACCCAGCTGGAACCAGGCTGGAACCAGGCTGGAATCTGGTTTGAACCCAGCTGGAACCCGGTTAGAACCAGGCTGGAATCTGGTTGGAACCCAGCTGGAACCTGGCATTAACCGGTTGGAACCCGGTTGGAACCCAGCTGGAACCCAGCTGGAACCCGGCTGGAATCTGGTTGGAACCCAGCTGGAACCCGGTTAGAACCAGGCTGTAACCCGGCTGGATTCCAGTTGGAACCCAGCTGGAACCAGGCTGGAATCTGGTTGGAATCTGGTTGGAACCCAGCTGGAACCTAGCTGTAAACGGGCTGGAATCTTGTTGGAACCCAGCTTGAACCCGGTTAAAACCCGGCTGGAATCTGGTTGGAACCCAGCTGGAACCAGAATGGAAACTGGTTTGAACCCAGCTGGAACCAGGCTGGAATCTGGTTGGAACCCAGCTGGAACCCAGCTGTAACCAGGCTGGAATCTTGTTGGAACCCAGCTTGAACCCGGTTAAAACCCGGCTGGAATCTGGTTGGAACCCAGCTGGAACCTAGCTGTAACCCGACTGGAACCTGGCTGGAATCTGGTTGGAACCCAGCTGGAACCCGGTTTGAACCAGGCTGGAATCTGGTTGGAACCCAGCTGGAACCTGGCATTAACCCGGTTGGAACCCGGTTGGAACCCAGCTGGAACCCAGCTGGAACCTAGCTGGAATCTGGTTGGAACCCAGCTGGAACCCGGTTAGAACCAGGCTGTAACCCGGCTGGATTCCAGTTGGAACCCAGCTGGAACCAGGCTGGAATCTGGTTGGAATCTGGTTGGAACCCAGCTGGAACCTAGCTGTAAACGGGCTGGAACCTGGCTGAAATCTGGTTGAAACCCAGCTGGAACACAGCTGGAACCTGGCTGGAATCTGGTTGGAACCCAGCTGGAACCAGGCTGGAATCTTGTTGGAACCCAGCTTGAACCTGGTTAGAACCTGGCTGGAATCTGGCTGGAATCTGGTTGGAACCCAGTTGGAACCTAGCTGTAACCCGGCTGGAACCTGGCTGGAATCTTGTTGGAACCCAGTTGGAACCCAGCTGGAACCAGGCTGGAATCTGGTTGGAACCCAGCTGGAACCCGGATAGAACCAGGCTGTAACCCGGCTGGATTCCAGTTGGAACCCAGCTGGAACCAGGCTGGAATATGGTTGGAATCTGGTTGGAACCTAGCTGGAACCTAGCTGTAAACGGGCTGGAACCTGGCTGAAATCTGGTTGGAACCCAGCTGGAACCAGGTTGGAATCTGGTTGGAACCCAGCTGGAACACAGCTGGAACCTGGCTGAAATCTGGTTGGAACCCAGCTGGAACCAGGCTGGAACCAGGCTGGAATCTGGTTTGAACCCAGCTGGAACCCGGTTAGAACCAGGCTGGAATCTGGTTGGAACCCAGCTGGAACCTGGCATTAACCGGTTGGAACCCGGTTGGAACCCAGCTGGAACCCAGCTGGAACCCGGCTGGAATCTGGTTGGAACCCAGCTGGAACCCGGTTAGAACCAGGCTGTAACCCGGCTGGATTCCAGTTGGAACCCAGCTGGAACCAGGCTGGAATCTGGTTGGAATCTGGTTGGAACCCAGCTGGAACCTAGCTGTAAACGGGCTGGAATCTTGTTGGAACCCAGCTTGAACCCGGTTAAAACCCGGCTGGAATCTGGTTGGAACCCAGCTGGAACCAGAATGGAAACTGGTTTGAACCCAGCTGGAACCAGGCTGGAATCTGGTTGGAACCCAGCTGGAACCCAGCTGTAACCAGGCTGGAATCTTGTTGGAACCCAGCTTGAACCCGGTTAAAACCCGGCTGGAATCTGGTTGGAACCCAGCTGGAACCTAGCTGTAACCCGACTGGAACCTGGCTGGAATCTGGTTGGAACCCAGCTGGAACCCGGTTTGAACCAGGCTGGAATCTGGTTGGAACCCAGCTGGAACCTGGCATTAACCCGGTTGGAACCCGGTTGGAACCCAGCTGGAACCCAGCTGGAACCTAGCTGGAATCTGGTTGGAACCCAGCTGGAACCCGGTTAGAACCAGGCTGTAACCCGGCTGGATTCCAGTTGGAACCCAGCTGGAACCAGGCTGGAATCTGGTTGGAATCTGGTTGGAACCCAGCTGGAACCTAGCTGTAAACGGGCTGGAACCTGGCTGAAATCTGGTTGAAACCCAGCTGGAACACAGCTGGAACCTGGCTGGAATCTGGTTGGAACCCAGCTGGAACCAGGCTGGAATCTTGTTGGAACCCAGCTTGAACCTGGTTAGAACCTGGCTGGAATCTGGCTGGAATCTGGTTGGAACCCAGTTGGAACCTAGCTGTAACCCGGCTGGAACCTGGCTGGAATCTTGTTGGAACCCAGTTGGAACCCAGCTGGAACCAGGCAGGAATCTGGTTAGAACCAGGCTGGAATCTGGTTGGAACCCAGCTGGAACCCGGTTAGAACCCGGCTGGAATCTGGTTGGAACCCAGCTGGAACCAGGCTGGAACCCGGCTGGAACCTGGCTGGAATCTGGTTGGAACCCAGTTGGAACCTAGCTGGAACCAGGCTGGAATCTGGTTGGAACCCAGCTGGAACCTGGCATTAACCCGGTTGGAACCCGGTTGGAACCCAGCTGGAACCTAGCTGGAATCTGGTTGGAACCCAGCTGGAACCCGGTTAGAACCAGGCTGTAACCCGGCTGGATTCCAGTTGGAACCCAGCTGGAACCAGGCTGGAATCTGGTTGGAATCTGGTTGGAACCCAGCTGGAACCTAGCTGTAAACGGGCTGGAACCTGGCTGAAATCTGGTTGAAACCCAGCTGGAACACAGCTGGAACCTGGCTGGAATCTGGTTGGAACCCAGCTGGAACCAGGCTGGAATCTTGTTGGAACCCAGCTTGAACCTGGTTAGAACCTGGCTGGAATCTGGCTGGAATCTGGTTGGAACCCAGTTGGAACCTAGCTGTAACCCGGCTGGAACCTGGCTGGAATCTTGTTGGAACCCAGTTGGAACCCAGCTGGAACCAGGCTGGAATCTGGTTGGAACCCAGCTGGAACCCGGATAGAACCAGGCTGTAACCCGGCTGGATTCCAGTTGGAACCCAGCTGGAACCAGGCTGGAATATGGTTGGAATCTGGTTGGAACCTAGCTGGAACCTAGCTGTAAACGGGCTGGAACCTGGCTGAAATCTGGTTGGAACCCAGCTGGAACCAGGTTGGAATCTGGTTGGAACCCAGCTGGAACACAGCTGGAACCTGGCTGAAATCTGGTTGGAACCCAGCTGGAACCAGGCTGGAACCAGGCTGGAATCTGGTTTGAACCCAGCTGGAACCCGGTTAGAACCAGGCTGGAATCTGGTTGGAACCCAGCTGGAACCTGGCATTAACCGGTTGGAACCCGGTTGGAACCCAGCTGGAACCCAGCTGGAACCCGGCTGGAATCTGGTTGGAACCCAGCTGGAACCCGGTTAGAACCAGGCTGTAACCCGGCTGGATTCCAGTTGGAACCCAGCTGGAACCAGGCTGGAATCTGGTTGGAATCTGGTTGGAACCCAGCTGGAACCTAGCTGTAAACGGGCTGGAATCTTGTTGGAACCCAGCTTGAACCCGGTTAAAACCCGGCTGGAATCTGGTTGGAACCCAGCTGGAACCAGAATGGAAACTGGTTTGAACCCAGCTGGAACCAGGCTGGAATCTGGTTGGAACCCAGCTGGAACCCAGCTGTAACCAGGCTGGAATCTTGTTGGAACCCAGCTTGAACCCGGTTAAAACCCGGCTGGAATCTGGTTGGAACCCAGCTGGAACCTAGCTGTAACCCGACTGGAACCTGGCTGGAATCTGGTTGGAACCCAGTTGGAACCCAGCTGGAACCAGGCTGGAATCTGGTTGGAACCGAGCTGGAACCAGGCTGGAATCTGGTTGGAACCCAGCTGGAACCCGGTTTGAACCCGGCTGGAACCCGGCTGGAATCTGGTTGGAACCCAGTTGGAACCTAGCTGTAACCCGGCTGGAACCTGGCTGGAATCTTGTTGGAACCCAGTTGGAACCCAGCTGGAACCAGGCTGGAATCTGGTTAGAACCAGGCTGGAATCTGGTTGGAACCCAGCTGGAACCTAGCTGGAACCCGGCTGGAACCCAGTTGGAACCCAGCTGGAACCAGGCTAGAATCTGGTTGAAACCCAGCTGGAACCCAGCTGGAACCAGGCTGGAATCTGGTTGGAACCCAGCTGGAACCCGGTTAGAACCCGGCTGGAATCTGGTTGGAACCCAGCTGGAACCAGGCTGGAACCCGGCTGGAACCTGGCTGGAATCTGGTTGGAACCCAGTTGGAACCTAGCTGGAACCAGGCTGGAATCTGGTTGGAACCCAGCTGGAACCTGGCATTAACCCGGTTGGAACCCGGTTGGAACCCAGCTGGAACCTAGCTGGAATCTGGTTGGAACCCAGCTGGAACCCGGTTAGAACCAGGCTGTAACCCGGCTGGATTCCAGTTGGAACCCAGCTGGAACCAGGCTGGAATCTGGTTGGAATCTGGTTGGAACCCAGCTGGAACCTAGCTGTAAACGGGCTGGAACCTGGCTGAAATCTGGTTGAAACCCAGCTGGAACACAGCTGGAACCTGGCTGGAATCTGGTTGGAACCCAGCTGGAACCAGGCTGGAATCTTGTTGGAACCCAGCTTGAACCTGGTTAGAACCCAGCTGGAATCTGGCTGGAATCTGGTTGGAACCCAGTTGGAACCTAGCTGTAACCCGGCTGGAACCTGGCTGGAATCTTGTTGGAACCCAGTTGGAACCCAGCTGGAACCAGGCTGGAATCTGGTTGGAACCCAGCTGGAACCCGGATAGAACCAGGCTGTAACCCGGCTGGATTCCAGTTGGAACCCAGCTGGAACCAGGCTGGAATATGGTTGGAATCTGGTTGGAACCCAGCTGGAACCTAGCTGTAAACGGGCTGGAACCTGGCTGAAATCTGGTTGGAACCCAGCTGGAACCAGGTTGGAATCTGGTTGGAACCCAGCTGGAACACAGCTGGAACCTGGCTGGAATCTGGTTGGAACCCAGCTGGAACCAGGCTGGAACCAGGCTGGAATCTGGTTTGAACCCAGCTGGAACCCGGTTAGAACCAGGCTGGAATCTGGTTGGAACCCAGCTGGAACCTGGCATTAACCCGGTTGGAACCCGGTTGGAACCCAGCTGGAACCCAGCTGGAACCCGGCTGGAATCTGGTTGGAACCCAGCTGGAACCCGGTTAGAACCAGGCTGTAACCCGGCTGGATTCCAGTTGGAACCCAGCTGGAACCAGGCTGGAATCTGGTTGGAATCTGGTTGGAACCCAGCTGGAACCTAGCTGTAAACGGGCTGGAATCTTGTTGGAACCCAGCTTGAACCCGGTTAAAACCCGGCTGGAATCTGGTTGGAACCCAGCTGGAACCAGAATGGAAACTGGTTTGAACCCAGCTGGAACCAGGCTGGAATCTGGTTGGAACCCAGCTGGAACCCAGCTGTAACCAGGCTGGAATCTTGTTGGAACCCAGCTTGAACCCGGTTAAAACCCGGCTGGAATCTGGTTGGAACCCAGCTGGAACCTAGCTGTAACCCGACTGGAACCTGGCTGGAATCTGGTTGGAACCCAGTTGGAACCCAGCTGGAACCAGGCTGGAATCTGGTTGGAACCGAGCTGGAACCAGGCTGGAATCTGGTTGGAACCCAGCTGGAACCCGGTTTGAACCCGGCTGGAACCCGGCTGGAATCTGGTTGGAACCCAGTTGGAACCTAGCTGTAACCCGGCTGGAACCTGTCTGGAATCTTGTTGGAACCCAGTTGGAACCCAGCTGGAACCAGGCTGGAATCTGGTTAGAACCAGGCTGGAATCTGGTTGGAACCCAGCTGGAACCTAGCTGTAACCCGGCTGGAACCCAGTTGGAACCCAGCTGGAACCAGGCTAGAATCTGGTTGAAACCCAGCTGGAACCCAGCTGGAACCAGGCTGGAATCTGGTTGGAACCCAGCTGGAACCCGGTTAGAACCCGGCTGGAATCTGGTTGGAACCCAGCTGGAACCAGGCTGGAACCCGGCTGGAACCTGGCTGGAATCTGGTTGGAACCCAGTTGGAACCTAGCTGGAACCAGGCTGGAATCTGGTTGGAACCCAGCTGGAACCTGGCATTAACCCGGTTGGAACCCGGTTGGAACCCAGCTGGAACCTAGCTGGAATCTGGTTGGAACCCAGCTGGAACCCGGTTAGAACCAGGCTGTAACCCGGCTGGATTCCAGTTGGAACCCAGCTGGAACCAGGCTGGAATCTGGTTGGAATCTGGTTGGAACCCAGCTGGAACCTAGCTGTAAACGGGCTGGAACCTGGCTGAAATCTGGTTGAAACCCAGCTGGAACACAGCTGGAACCTGGCTGGAATCTGGTTGGAACCCAGCTGGAACCAGGCTGGAATCTTGTTGGAACCCAGCTTGAACCTGGCTGGAATCTGGTTGGAACCCAGTTGGAACCTAGCTGGAACCAGGCTGGAATCTGGTTGGAACCCAGCTGGAACCAGGCTGGAATATGGTTGGAATCTGGTTGGAACCCAGCTGGAACCTAGCTGTAAACGGGCTGGAACCCAGCTGAAATCTGGTTGGAACCCAGCTGGAACCAGGTTGGAATCTGGTTGGAACCCAGCTGGAACACAGCTGGAACCTGGCTGGAATCTGGTTGGAACCCAGCTGGAACCAGGCTGGAACCAGGCTGGAATCTGGTTTGAACCCAGCTGGAACCCGGTTAGAACCAGGCTGGAATCTGGTTGGAACCCAGCTGGAACCTGGCATTAACCCGGTTGGAACCCGGTTGGAACCCAGCTGGAACCCAGCTGGAACCCGGCTGGAATCTGGTTGGAACCCAGCTGGAACCCGGTTAGAACCAGGCTGTAACCCGGCTGGATTCCAGTTGGAACCCAGCTGGAACCAGGCTGGAATCTGGTTGGAATCTGGTTGGAACCCAGCTGGAACCTAGCTGTAAACGGGCTGGAACCTGGCTGAAATCTGGTTGAAACCCAGCTGGAACACAGCTGGAACCTGGCTGGAATCTGGTTGGAACCCAGCTGGAACCAGGCTGGAATCTTGTTGGAACCCAGCTTGAACCTGGCTGGAATCTGGTTGGAACCCAGTTGGAACCTAGCTGGAACCAGGCTGGAATCTGGTTGGAACCCAGCTGGAACCTGGCATTAACCCGGTTGGAACCCGGTTGGAACCCAGCTGGAACCTAGCTGGAATCTGGTTGGAACCCAGCTGGAACCCGGTTAGAACCAGGCTGTAACCCGGCTGGATTCCAGTTGGAACCCAGCTGGAACCAGGCTGGAATCTGGTTGGAATCTGGTTGGAACCCAGCTGGAACCTAGCTGTAAACGGGCTGGAACCTGGCTGAAATCTGGTTGAAACCCAGCTGGAACACAGCTGGAACCTGGCTGGAATCTGGTTGGAACCCAGCTGGAACCAGGCTGGAATCTTGTTGGAACCCAGCTTGAACCTGGTTAGAACCCAGCTGGAATCTGGCTGGAATCTGGTTGGAACCCAGTTGGAACCTAGCTGTAACCCGGCTGGAACCTGGCTGGAATCTTGTTGGAACCCAGTTGGAACCCAGCTGGAACCAGGCTGGAATCTGGTTGGAACCCAGCTGGAACCCGGATAGAACCAGGCTGTAACCCGGCTGGATTCCAGTTGGAACCCAGCTGGAACCAGGCTGGAATATGGTTGGAATCTGGTTGGAACCCAGCTGGAACCTAGCTGTAAACGGGCTGGAACCTGGCTGAAATCTGGTTGGAACCCAGCTGGAACCAGGTTGGAATCTGGTTGGAACCCAGCTGGAACACAGCTGGAACCTGGCTGGAATCTGGTTGGAACCCAGCTGGAACCAGGCTGGAACCTGGCTGGAATCTGGTTTGAACCCAGCTGGAACCCGGTTAGAACCAGGCTGGAATCTGGTTGGAACCCAGCTGGAACCTGGCATTAACCCGGTTGGAACCCGGTTGGAACCCAGCTGGAACCCAGCTGGAACCCGGCTGGAATCTGGTTGGAACCCAGCTGGAACCCGGTTAGAACCAGGCTGTAACCCGGCTGGATTCCAGTTGGAACCCAGCTGGAACCAGGCTGGAATCTGGTTGGAATCTGGTTGGAACCCAGCTGGAACCTAGCTGTAAACGGGCTGGAATCTTGTTGGAACCCAGCTTGAACCCGATTAAAACCCGGCTGGAATCTGGTTGGAACCCAGCTGGAACCAGAATGGAAACTGGTTTGAACCCAGCTGGAACCAGGCTGGAATCTGGTTGGAACCCAGCTGGAACCCAGCTGTAACCAGGCTGGAATCTTGTTGGAACCCAGCTGGAACCCGGTTAGAACCAGGCTGTAACCCGGCTGGATTCCAGTTGGAACCCAGCTGGAACCAGGCTGGAATCTGGTTGGAATCTGGTTGGAACCCAGCTGGAACCTAGCTGTAAACGGGCTGGAACCTGGCTGAAATCTGGTTGAAACCCAGCTGGAACACAGCTGGAACCTGGCTGGAATCTGGTTGGAACCCAGCTGGAACCAGGCTGGAACCAGGCTGGAACCCGGCTGGAACCTGGCTGGAATCTGGTTGGAACCCAGTTGGAACCCGGTTAGAACCAGGCTGGAATCTGGTTGGAACCCAGCTGGAACCTGGCATTAACCCGGTTGGAACCCGGTTGGAACCCAGCTGGAACCCAGCTGGAACCCGGCTGGAATCTGGTTGGAACCCAGCTGGAACCCGGTTAGAACCAGGCTGTAACCCGGCTGGATTCCAGTTGGAACCCAGCTGGAACCAGGCTGGAATCTGGTTGGAATCTGGTTGGAACCCAGCTGGAACCTAGCTGTAAACGGGCTGGAACCTGGCTGAAATCTGGTTGAAACCCAGCTGGAACACAGCTGGAACCTGGCTGGAATCTGGTTGGAACCCAGCTGGAACCAGGCTGGAATCTTGTTGGAACCCAGCTTGAACCTGGTTAGAACCTGGCTGGAATCTGGCTGGAATCTGGTTGGAACCCAGTTGGAACCTAGCTGTAACCCGGCTGGAACCTGGCTGGAATCTTGTTGGAACCCAGTTGGAACCCAGCTGGAACCAGGCTGGAATCTGGTTGGAACCCAGCTGGAACCAGGTTGGAATCTGGTTGGAACCCAGCTGGAACACAGCTGGAACCTGGCTGGAATCTGGTTGGAACCCAGCTGGAACCAGGCTGGAACCATCCTGGAATCTGGTTTGAACCCAGCTGGAACCCGGTTTGAACCAGGCTGGAATCTGGTTGGAACCCAGCTGGAACCTGGCATTAACCCGGTTGGAACCCGGTTGGAACCCAGCTGGAACCCAGCTGGAACCTAGCTGGAATCTGGTTGGAACCCAGCTGGAACCCGGTTAGAACCAGGCTGTAACCCGGCTGGATTCCAGTTGGAACCCAGCTGGAACCAGGCTGGAATCTGGTTGGAATCTGGTTGGAACCCAGCTGGAACCTAGCTGTAAACGGGCTGGAACCTGGCTGAAATCTGGTTGAAACCCAGCTGGAACACAGCTGGAACCTGGCTGGAATCTGGTTGGAACCCAGCTGGAACCAGGCTGGAATCTTGTTGGAACCCAGCTTGAACCTGGTTAGAACCCAGCTGGAATCTGGCTGGAATCTGGTTGGAACCCAGTTGGAACCTAGCTGTAACCCGGCTGGAACCTGGCTGGAATCTTGTTAGAACCCAGTTGGAACCCAGCTGGAACCAGGCTGGAATCTGGTTTGAACCCAGCTGGAACCCGGTTAGAACCAGGCTGGAATCTGGTTGGAACCGAGCTGGAACCAGGCTGGAATCTGGTTGGAACCCAGCTGGAACCCGGTTTGAACCCGGCTGGAACCCGGCTGGAATCTGGTTGGAACCCAGTTGGAACCTAGCTGTAACCCGGCTGGAACCTGGCTGGAATCTTGTTGGAACCCAGTTGGAACCCAGCTGGAACCAGGCTGGAATCTGGTTAGAACCAGGCTGGAATCTGGTTGGAACCCAGCTGGAACCTAGCTGTAACCCGGCTGGAACCCAGTTGGAACCCAGCTGGAACCAGGCTAGAATCTGGTTGAAACCCAGCTGGAACCAGGCTGGAATCTGGTTGGAACCCAGCTGGAACCCGGTTAGAACCCGGCTGGAATCTGGTTGGAACCCAGCTGGAACCAGGCTGGAACCCGGCTGGAACCTGGCTGGAATCTGGTTGGAACCCAGTTGGAACCTAGCTGGAACCAGGCTGGAATCTGGTTGGAACCCAGCTGGAACCTGGCATTAACCCGGTTGGAACCCGGTTGGAACCCAGCTGGAACCTAGCTGGAATCTGGTTGGAACCCAGCTGGAACCCGGTTAGAACCAGGCTGTAACCCGGCTGGATTCCAGTTGGAACCCAGCTGGAACCAGGCTGGAATCTGGTTGGAATCTGGTTGGAACCCAGCTGGAACCTAGCTGTAAACGGGCTGGAACCTGGCTGAAATCTGGTTGAAACCCAGCTGGAACACAGCTGGAACCTGGCTGGAATCTGGTTGGAACCCAGCTGGAACCAGGCTGGAATCTTGTTGGAACCCAGCTTGAACCTGGTTAGAACCCAGCTGGAATCTGGCTGGAATCTGGTTGGAACCCAGTTGGAACCTAGCTGTAACCCGGCTGGAACCTGGCTGGAATCTTGTTGGAACCCAGTTGGAACCCAGCTGGAACCAGGCTGGAATCTGGTTGGAACCCAGCTGGAACCCGGATAGAACCAGGCTGTAACCCGGCTGGATTCCAGTTGGAACCCAGCTGGAACCAGGCTGGAATATGGTTGGAATCTGGTTGGAACCCAGCTGGAACCTAGCTGTAAACGGGCTGGAACCTGGCTGAAATCTGGTTGGAACCCAGCTGGAACACAGCTGGAACCTGGCTGGAATCTGGTTGGAACCCAGCTGGAACCAGGCTGGAATCTTGTTGGAACACAGCTGGAACCTGGCTGGAATCTGGTTGGAACCCAGCTGGAACCAGGCTGGAACCAGGCTGGAATCTGGTTTGAACCCAGCTGGAACCCGGTTAGAACCAGGCTGGAATCTGGTTGGAACCCAGCTGGAACCTGGCATTAACCCGGTTGGAACCCGGTTGGAACCCAGCTGGAACCCAGCTGGAACCCGGCTGGAATCTGGTTGGAACCCAGCTGGAACCCGGTTAGAACCAGGCTGTAACCCGGCTGGATTCCAGTTGGAACCCAGCTGGAACCAGGCTGGAATCTGGTTGGAATCTGGTTGGAACCCAGCTGGAACCTAGCTGTAAACGGTCTGGAACCTGGCTGAAATCTGGTTGAAACCCAGCTGGAACACAGCTGGAACCTGGCTGGAATCTGGTTGGAACCCAGCTGGAACCAGGCTGGAATCTTGTTGGAACCCAGCTTGAACCTGGTTAGAACCTGGCTGGAATCTGGCTGGAATCTGGTTGGAACCCAGTTGGAACCTAGCTGTAACCCGGCTGGAACCTGGCTGGAATCTTGTTGGAACCCAGTTGGAACCCAGCTGGAACAAGGCTGGAATCTGGTTGGAACCCAGCTGGAACCAGGTTGGAATCTGGTTGGAACCCAGCTGGAACACAGCTGGAACCTGGCTGGAATCTGGTTGGAACCCAGCTGGAACCAGGCTGGAACCAGGTTGGAATCTGGTTGGAACCCAGCTGGAACACAGCTGGAACCTGGCTGGAATCTGGTTGGAACCCAGCTGGAACCAGGCTGGAACCAGGCTGGAATCTGGTTTGAACCCAGCTGGAACCCGGTTTGAACCAGGCTGGAATCTGGTTGGAACCCAGCTGGAACCTGGCATTAACCCGGTTGGAACCCGGTTGGAACCCAGCTGGAACCCAGCTGGAACCTAGCTGGAATCTGGTTGGAACCCAGCTGGAACCCGGTTAGAACCAGGCTGTAACCCGGCTGGATTCCAGTTGGAACCCAGCTGGAACCAGGCTGGAATCTGGTTGGAATCTGGTTGGAACCCAGCTGGAACCTAGCTGTAAACGGGCTGGAACCTGGCTGAAATCTGGTTGAAACCCAGCTGGAACACAGCTGGAACCTGGCTGGAATCTGGTTGGAACCCAGCTGGAACCAGGCTGGAATCTTGTTGGAACCCAGCTTGAACCTGGTTAGAACCTGGCTGGAATCTGGCTGGAATCTGGTTGGAACCCAGTTGGAACCTAGCTGTAACCCGGCTGGAACCTGGCTGGAATCTTGTTGGAACCCAGTTGGAACCCAGCTGGAACCAGGCTGGAATCTGGTTAGAACCAGGCTGGAATCTGGTTGGAACCCAGCTGGAACCTAGCTGTAACCCGGCTGGAACCCAGTTGGAACCCAGCTGGAACCAGGCTAGAATCTGGTTGAAACCCAGCTGGAACCCAGCTGGAACCAGGCTGGAATCTGGTTGGAACCCAGCTGGAACCCGGTTAGAACCCGGCTGGAATCTGGTTGGAACCCAGTTGGAACCTAGCTGGAACCAGGCTGGAATCTGGTTGGAACCCAGCTGGAACCTGGCATTAACCCGGTTGGAACCCGGTTGGAACCCAGCTGGAACCTAGCTGGAATCTGGTTGGAACCCAGCTGGAACCCGGTTAGAACCAGGCTGTAACCCGGCTGGATTCCAGTTGGAACCCAGCTGGAACCAGGCTGGAATCTGGTTGGAATCTGGTTGGAACCCAGCTGGAACCTAGCTGTAAACGGGCTGGAACCTGGCTGAAATCTGGTTGAAACCCAGCTGGAACACAGCTGGAACCTGGCTGGAATCTGGTTGGAACCCAGCTGGAACCAGGCTGGAATCTTGTTGGAACCCAGCTTGAACCTGGTTAGAACCCAGCTGGAATCTGGCTGGAATCTGGTTGGAACCCAGTTGGAACCTAGCTGTAACCCGGCTGGAACCTGGCTGGAATCTTGTTGGAACCCAGTTGGAACCCAGCTGGAACCAGGCTGGAATCTGGTTGGAACCCAGCTGGAACCCGGATAGAACCAGGCTGTAACCCGGCTGGATTCCAGTTGGAACCCAGCTGGAACCAGGCTGGAATATGGTTGGAATCTGGTTGGAACCCAGCTGGAACCTAGCTGTAAACGGGCTGGAACCTGGCTGAAATCTGGTTGGAACCCAGCTGGAACCAGGTTGGAATCTGGTTGGAACCCAGCTGGAACACAGCTGGAACCTGGCTGAAATCTGGTTGGAACCCAGCTGGAACCAGGCTGGAACCAGGCTGGAATCTGGTTTGAACCCAGCTGGAACCCGGTTAGAACCAGGCTGGAATCTGGTTGGAACCCAGCTGGAACCTGGCATTAACCCGGTTGGAACCCGGTTGGAACCCAGCTGGAACCCAGCTGGAACCCGGCTGGAATCTGGTTGGAACCCAGCTGGAACCCGGTTAGAACCAGGCTGTAACCCGGCTGGATTCCAGTTGGAACCCAGCTGGAACCAGGCTGGAATCTGGTTGGAATCTGGTTGGAACCCAGCTGGAACCTAGCTGTAAACGGGCTGGAACCTGGCTGAAATCTGGTTGAAACCCAGCTGGAACACAGCTGGAACCTGGCTGGAATCTGGTTGGAACCCAGCTGGAACCAGGCTGGAATCTTGTTGGAACCCAGCTTGAACCTGGTTAGAACCTGGCTGGAATCTGGCTGGAATCTGGTTGGAACCCAGCTGGAACCTAGCTGTAACCCGGCTGGAACCTGGCTGGAATCTTGTTGGAACCCAGTTGGAACCCCGCTGGAACCAGGCTGGAATCTGGTTGGAACCCAGCTGGAACCAGGTTGGAATCTGGTTGGAACCCAGCTGGAACACAGCTGGAACCTGGCTGGAATCTGGTTGGAACCCAGCTGGAACCAGGCTGGAACCAGGCTGGAATCTGGTTTGAACCCAGCTGGAACCCGGTTTGAACCAGGCTGGAATCTGGTTGGAACCCAGCTGGAACCTGGCATTAACCCGGTTGGAACCCGGTTGGAACCCAGCTGGAACCCAGCTGGAACCTAGCTGGAATCTGGTTGGAACCCAGCTGGAACCCGGTTAGAACCAGGCTGTAACCCGGCTGGATTCCAGTTGGAACCCAGCTGGAACCAGGCTGGAATCTGGTTGGAATCTGGTTGGAACCCAGCTGGAACCTAGCTGTAAACGGGCTGGAACCTGGCTGAAATCTGGTTGAAACCCAGCTGGAACACAGCTGGAACCTGGCTGGAATCTGGTTGGAACCCAGCTGGAACCAGGCTGGAATCTTGTTGGAACCCAGCTTGAACCTGGTTAGAACCTGGCTGGAATCTGGCTGGAATCTGGTTGGAACCCAGTTGGAACCTAGCTGTAACCCGGCTGGAACCAGGCTGGAATCTTGTTGGAACCCAGTTGGAACCCAGCTGGAACCAGGCTGGAATCTGTTTGGAACCCAGCTGGAACCCGGTTAGAACCAGGCTGTAACCCGGCTGGATTCCAGTTGGAACCCAGCTGGAACCAGGCTGGAATATGGTTGGAATCTGGTTGGAACCCAGCTGGAACCTGGCTGGAACCAGGCTGGAATCTGGTTTGAACCCAGCTGGAACCCGGTTAGAACCAGGCTGGAATCTGGTTGGAAACCAGCTGGAACCTGGCTGTAACCTGGCTGGAATCTGGTTGGAACCCAGCTGGAACCAGGCTGGAATCTGGTTTGAACCCAGCTGGAACCCGGTTAGAACCAGGCTGGAATCTGGTTGGAACCCAGCTGGAACCTGGCTGTAACCCGGTTGGAACCCGGTTGGAACCCAGCTGGAACCTAGCTGGAATCTGGTTGGAACCCAGCTGGAACCCGGTTAGAACCAGGCTGTAACCCGGCTGGATTCCAGTTGGAACCCAGCTGGAACCAGGCTGGAATCTGGTTGGAATCTGGTTGGAACCCAGCTGGAACCTAGCTGTAAACGGGCTGGAACCTGGCTGAAATCTGGTTGGAACCCAGCTGGAACCAGGTTGGAATCTGGTTGGAACCCAGCTGGAACACAGCTGGAACCTGGCTGGAATCTGGTTGGAACCCAGCTGGAACCAGGCTGGAATCTTGTTGGAACCCAGCTTGAACCTGGTTAGAACCTGGCTGGAACCCAGCTTGAACCCAGCTGGAATCTGGTTGCAACCCAGTTGGAACCCAGCTGGAACCAGGCTGGAATCTGGTTGGAACCCAGCTGGAACCCGGTTAGAACCAGGCTGTAACCCGGCTGGAACCCAGTTGGAACCCAGCTGGAAACTGGTTGGAACCCAGCTGGAACCCGATTAGAACCAGGCTGGAATCTGGTTGGAACCCAGCTGGAACCTAGCTGTAACCCGGTTGGAACCCAGTTGGAACCCAGCTGGAACCTAGCTGTAACCCGGTTGGAACCCAGCTGGAACCTGGTTGGAATCTGGTTGGAACCCGGTTGGAACCCGGCTGGAACCCGGTTGGAACCCGGCTGGAACCTAGCTGTAACCCGGTTGGAACCCGGTTAGAACCCGGCTGGAATCTGGTTGGAACCCAGCTGGAACCTAGCTGGAACCCGGCTGGAACCTGGCTGGAACCTGGCTGAAATCTGGTTGGAACCCAGTTGGAACCCGGCTGGAACCCGGTTAGAACCAGGCTGGAATCTGGTTGGAACCCAGTTGGAACCCAGCTGGAACCTAGCTGTAACCCGGTTTGAACCCAGTTGCAACCCAGCTGGAACCTAGCTGTAACCAGGTTGGAACCCAGCTGGAACCTAGCTGTAACCCGGTTGGAACCCAGTTGGAACCCAGCTGGAACCTAGCTGTAACCCGGTTGGAACACAGCTGGAACATAGCTGGAACCTGGTAGGAACCCGGCTGGAACCCGGTTGGAACCCGGCTGGAACCTAGCTGTAACCCGTTTGGAACCCGGTTGGAACCCGATTAGAACCCGGCTGGAATCTGGTTGGAACCCAGCTGGAACCTAGCTGTAACCCGACTGGAACCTGGCTGGAATCTGGTTGGAACCCGGTTGGAACCCAGCTGGAACCAGGCCGGAATCTGGTTGGAACCCAGTTGGAACCCAGCTGGAACCAGGCTGGAATCTTTTTGGAACCCAGCTGGAACCCAGCTGGAACCAGGCTGGAATCTGGTTGGAACCCAGCTGGAACCTGGTTAGAACCAGGCTGTAACCCGGCTGGAACCCAGTTGGAACCCAGCTGGAAACTGGTTGGAACCCAGTTGGAACCCAGCTGGAATCTAGCTGTAACCCGGTTGGAACCCAGTTGGAACCCAGCTGGAACCTAGCTGGAACCCGGTTGGAACCCAGCTGGAACCTGGCTGGAATCTCGTTTGAACCCGGCTGGAACCCGGCTGGAACCTAGCTGTAACCCGGTTGGAACCCGGTTAGAACCCGGTTGGAATCTGGTTGGAACCCAGCTGGAACCAGGCTGGAACGTCGCTGGAACCCGGCTGGAACCTGGCTGGAACCTGGCTGGAATCTGGTTGGAACCCAGTTGGAACCCAGCTGGAACCCGGTAAGAACCAGGCTGGAATCTGGTTGGAACCCAGTTGGAACCCAGTTGGAACCTAGCTGTAACCCGGTTTGAACCCAGTTGCAACCCAGCTGGAACCTAGCTGTAACCCGGTTGGAACCCAGCTGGAACCTAGCTGTAATCCGGTTGGAACCCAGTTGGAACATAGCTGGAACCCGGTAGGAACCCGGCTGGAACCCGGTTGGAACCCGGCTGGAACCTAGCTGTAACCCGTTTGGAACCCGGTTGGAACCCGATTAGAACCCGGCTGGAATCTGGTTGGAACCCAGCTGGAACCTAGCTGTAACCCGACTGGAACCTGGCTGGAATCTGGTTGGAACCCGGTTGGAACCCAGCTGGAACCAGGCCGGAATCTGGTTGGAACCCAGTTGGAACCCAGCTGGAACCAGACTGGAATCTTGTTGGAACCCAGCTGGAACCCAGCTGGAACCAGGCTGGAATCTGGTTGGAACCCAGCTGGAACCTGGTTAGAACCAGGCTGTAACCCGGCTGGATTCCAGTTGGAACCCAGCTGGAACCAGGCTGGAATATGGTTGGAATCTGGTTGGAACCTAGCTGGAACCTAGCTGTAAACGGGCTGGAACCTGGCTGAAATCTGGTTGGAACCCAGCTGGAACCAGGTTGGAATCTGGTTGGAACCCAGCTGGAACACAGCTGGAACCTGGCTGAAATCTGGTTGGAACCCAGCTGGAACCAGGCTGGAACCAGGCTGGAATCTGGTTTGAACCCAGCTGGAACCCGGTTAGAACCAGGCTGGAATCTGGTTGGAACCCAGCTGGAACCTGGCATTAACCCGGTTGGAACCCGGTTGGAACCCAGCTGGAACCCAGCTGGAACCCGGCTGGAATCTGGTTGGAACCCAGCTGGAACCCGGTTAGAACCAGGCTGTAACCCGGCTGGATTCCAGTTGGAACCCAGCTGGAACCAGGCTGGAATCTGGTTGGAATCTGGTTGGAACCCAGCTGGAACCTAGCTGTAAACGGGCTGGAACCTGGCTGAAATCTGGTTGAAACCCAGCTGGAACACAGCTGGAACCTGGCTGGAATCTGGTTGGAACCCAGCTGGAACCAGGCTGGAATCTTGTTGGAACCCAGCTTGAACCTGGTTAGAACCTGGCTGGAATCTGGCTGGAATCTGGTTGGAACCCAGCTGGAACCTAGCTGTAACCCGGCTGGAACCTGGCTGGAATCTTGTTGGAACCCAGTTGGAACCCAGCTGGAACCAGGCTGGAATCTGGTTGGAACCCAGCTGGAACCAGGTTGGAATCTGGTTGGAACCCAGCTGGAACACAGCTGGAACCTGGCTGGAATCTGGTTGGAACCCAGCTGGAACCAGGCTGGAACCAGGCTGGAATCTGGTTTGAACCCAGCTGGAACCCGGTTTGAACCAGGCTGGAATCTGGTTGGAACCCAGCTGGAACCTGGCATTAACCCGGTTGGAACCCGGTTGGAACCCAGCTGGAACCCAGCTGGAACCCGGCTGGAATCTGGTTGGAACCCAGCTGGAACCCGGTTAGAACCAGGCTGTAACCCGGCTGGATTCCAGTTGGAACCCAGCTGGAACCAGGCTGGAATCTGGTTGGAATCTGGTTGGAACCCAGCTGGAACCTAGCTGTAAACGGGCTGGAACCTGGCTGAAATCTGGTTGAAACCCAGCTGGAACACAGCTGGAACCTGGCTGGAATCTGGTTGGAACCCAGCTGGAACCAGGCTGGAATCTTGTTGGAACCCAGCTTGAACCTGGTTAGAACCTGGCTGGAATCTGGCTGGAATCTGGTTGGAACCCAGTTGGAACCTAGCTGTAACCCGGCTGGAACCTGGCTGGAATCTTGTTGGAACCCAGTTGGAACCCAGCTGGAACCAGGCTGGAATCTGGTTGGAACCCAGCTGGAACCCGGTTAGAACCAGGCTGTAACCCGGCTGGATTCCAGTTGGAACCCAGCTGGAACAGGCTGGAATATGGTTGGAATCTGGTTGGAACCCAGCTGGAACCTGGCTGGAACCAGGCTGGAATCTGGTTTGAACCCAGCTGGAACCCGGTTAGAACCAGGCTGGAATCTGGTTGGAACCCAGCTGGAACCTGGCTGTAACCTGGCTGGAATCTGGTTGGAACCCAGCTGGAACCAGGCTGGAATCTGGTTTGAACCCAGCTGGAACCCGGTTAGAACCAGGCTGGAATCTGGTTGGAACCCAGCTGGAACCTGGCTGTAACCCGGTTGGAACCCGGTTGGAACCCAGCTGGAACCTAGCTGGAATCTGGTTGGAACCCAGCTGGAACCCGGTTAGAACCAGGCTGTAACCCGGCTGGATTCCAGTTGGAACCCAGCTGGAACCAGGCTGGAATCTGGTTGGAACCCAGCTGGAACCTAGCTGTAAACGGGCTGGAACCTGGCTGAAATCTGGTTGGAACCCAGCTGGAACCAGGTTGGAATCTGGTTGGAACCCAGCTGGAACACAGCTGGAACCTGGCTGGAATCTGGTTGGAACCCAGCTGGAACCAGGCTGGAATCTTGTTGGAACCCAGCTTGAACCTGGTTAGAACCTGGCTGGAACCCAGCTTGAACCCAGCTGGAATCTGGTTGCAACCCAGTTGGAACCCAGCTGGAACCAGGCTGGAATCTGGTTGGAACCCAGCTGGAACCCGGTTAGAACCAGGCTGTAACCCGGCTGGAACCCAGTTGGAACCCAGCTGGAAACTGGTTGGAACCCAGCTGGAACCCGATTAGAACCAGGCTGGAATCTGGTTGGAACCCAGCTGGAACCTAGCTGTAACCCGGTTGGAACCCAGTTGGAACCCAGCTGGAACCTAGCTGTAACCCGGTTGGAACCCAGCTGGAACCTGGTTGGAATCTGGTTGGAACCCGGTTGGAACCCGGCTGGAACCCGGTTGGAACCCGGCTGGAACCTAGCTGTAACCCGGTTGGAACCCGGTTAGAACCCGGCTGGAATCTGGTTGGAACCCAGCTGGAACCTAGCTGGAACCCGGCTGGAACCTGGCTGGAACCTGGCTGAAATCTGGTTGGAACCCAGTTGGAACCCGGCTGGAACCCGGTTAGAACCAGGCTGGAATCTGGTTGGAACCCAGTTGGAACCCAGCTGGAACCTAGCTGTAACCCGGTTTGAACCCAGTTGCAACCCAGCTGGAACCTAGCTGTAACCCGGTTGGAACCCAGCTGGAACCTAGCTGTAACCCGGTTGGAACCCAGTTGGAACCCAGCTGGAACCTAGCTGTAACCCGGTTGGAACACAGTTGGAACATAGCTGGAACCCGGTAGGAACCCGGCTGGAACCCGGTTGGAACCCGGCTGGAACCTAGCTGTAACCCGTTTGGAACCCGGTTGGAACCCGATTAGAACCCGGCTGGAATCTGGTTGGAACCCAGCTGGAACCTAGCTGTAACCCGACTGGAACCTGGCTGGAATCTGGTTGGAACCCGGTTGGAACCCAGCTGGAACCAGGCCGGAATCTGGTTGGAACCCAGTTGGAACCCAGCTGGAATCTGGTTGGAACCTGGCTGGAACCCGGTTAGAACCAGGCTGGAATCTGGTTGGAACCCAGCTGGAACCTGACTGGAATCTCGTTTGAACCCGGCTGGAACCCGGTTGGAACCCGGCTGGAACCTAGCTGTAACCCGGTTGGAACCCGGTTAGAACCCGGCTGGAATCTGGTTGGAACCCAGCTGGAACCTAGCTGTAACCCGGTTGGAACCCAGTTGGAACCCAGCTGGAACCTAGCTGGAACCCGGTTGGAACCCAGTTGGAACCCAGCTGGAACCTAGCTGGAACCCGGTTGGAACCCAGCTGGAACCTGACTGGAATCTCGTTTGAACCCGGCTGGAACCCGGTTGGAACCCGGCTGGAACCTAGCTGTAACCCGGTTGGAACCCGGTTAGAACCCGGCTGGAATCTGGTTGGAACCCAGCTGGAACCCAGCTGGAACCTAGCTGGAACCCGGCTGGAACCCAGCTGGAACCTAGCTGTAACCCGGTTGGAACCCAGTTGGAACCCAGCTGGAACCTAGCTGTAACCCGGTTGGAACCCAGCTGGAACCTAGCTGGAACCCGGTAGGAACCCGGCTGGAACCCGGTTGGAACCCGGCTGGAACCTAGCTGTAACCCGTTTGGAACCCGGTTGGAACCCGATTAGAACCCGGCTGGAATTTGGTTGGAACCCAGCTGGAACCTAGCTGGAACCCGACTGGAACCTGGCTGGAATCTGGTTGGAACCCGGTTGGAACCCAGCTGGAACCAGGCCGGAATCTGGTTGGAACCCAGTTGGAACCCAGCTGGAACCAGGCTGGAATCTTGTTGGAACCCAGCTTGAACCCGGTTAGAACCCGGCTGGAATCTGGTTGGAACCCAGCTGGAACCTAGCTGGAACCCGACTGGAACCTGGCTGGAATCTGGTTGGAACCCAGTTGGAACCCAGCTGGAACCAGGCTAGAATCTGGTTGGAACCGAGCTGGAACCAGGCTGGAATCTGGTTGGAACCTGGCTGGAACCCGGTTAGAACCAGGCTGGAATCTGGTTGGAACCCAGGTGGAACCTAGCTGTAACCCGGCTGGAACCCAGCTGGAATGTGGTTGGAACCTGGCTGGAACCCCTAGACGGCCCTGAGGTGATGCCTGCTGGGTGACCGTCTCTGAGCACGTGTCTGTCTGGACGTGTTGTCAGTCAGGAGAGAAAGTAAACTAGTAGTCCAGTGTTTTGTCCCTCTGACATCCAGATCTGACGGAGAAAGTTGAAGAACTTCAGCTGAAGAATGACTTGGACATCCGCTGCTCTTTTTCTATTCTATTCAGCTTCACAGTCATTTAGCAGACGCTTTTCTCCAGACAGGCTTACCTGTGATAAGTGACCAAGTAACCATAGTGATCAACCTAACATGCACGTCTCGTTGGTGTGAGGAAGTCAGACAGCAGTTTACATGACTGCAGGGGAAAGATGGTTTTAAGGTTCTCCTATCCAACCTTTGGTTACTTACAGCATGCTGCCCTCTGCTGGAGCTCAGCTTCACTGCTGCCAAATGCACTTTCCACACTTCCAGCCTCAGCATTTCCACACTGAACAACATCCCTGATGGATCTCCGTCATCCTGGGTTTAGACTGGACACTAGTTGTGGTTCTTCAGAAGAGTCAGAAGCTCTGGTTGTTATACTAAACACAGCATCAGTCAAACTTAAATGTGTCAAAAGTGACACATTTAAGTTCAATGTCTCGGTGTGTTCAAACTTTTGACTAGCAGTATACAGCTGTTCTGCCTGAGATGGACAAAGAGATTCACATTTCAGAGTCAGACTGACTTTTACTGGCAGGAGACATCTCAGCGCAGGAAGGATGAAGATGGACACTGGAGTAGCCGTCGATGGGGGTCTAAGTCCTGTAATGTGTCTTTAAAGCTGTTTGCAAATACAGCATTTACACATTAAAATGATACCTGTTGAATATACTCAGAAGAATCACAATAAGCTTTACTTTTAAAAGCTGATTTATTGGAATCAAACTTAGAATACATGCTGCTGATTTGTAAAAAATGAAGATGGAAGAAGCAAAGCTGTTTAAAAGCAAAAGAGTTGTCATAAGTTTTGTGTTTTCAGGAAAGTGACAAAAAATTAAACAGATTTGATCCATCAGATTTTAAGTAGTTAATAAAGAAATTAAATGTGTCTTCAGTAAAGTTCCTTCCACAGTTTACACCATATTATCCTGCATGGAAAACTTGCATTTGTGAAGTGTGAACAAGAAGAAAGTTACATGAGAGAGGAATAAAATATAACCACAACATATATAATGGTCTTAAACTACTTTCCACAACTTAGTTCTAAGAAGACTCAGACTGATTCCGTTTGAAGCTGAGGAAGTCATCGCCACAGGTGATGATGTGTTTCATGGCGCTCAGGATCAGAGTGTTCATGTCTTCATCTAAATCGATTTCTTCATGGTAGTTCTTCACAGGGAAGATGCAGTTCATCGGAATACCCACTTCACCACTGAACTTCTCCATCTAGATTAGAAAAATAAAAGATCTCAAGTTTTCAAAACCTTCAACTGGGAGTTTTGATTATTGACATTTTTCTCTTAATACGATGATCCGAACACTTTGTGGTTTACAGAAATTTTAGCTGACCCTTCAGATTTTGATCTAATTCAGTCTCCAGCAGAAATCTAGTTCTTCTTCCTGTAAGACTCCTCTGAGGAACCTTTAACTTCCCTCTGGTGGCTCTGATGCAGAATGTATGCAGTGGAATGACAAAGGAAGTGCTTTTGGTGCCAACATAACGCTAATTGCTTCTGCAACCAGCAGACCTTCTCACCATATCTCTAACAAACTGACCGAATGTGGTGGGATCCTGTTTTAAGATGTTACTCATTTATTAAGCTTCTTTTATGTAGTACAAGTTATATATTCTGCATATTTAGAGTAGTTCAGTAAGCTTGCTTTAGAAGATTCATGCATAAAACCAAGTGTTCTGTTGAAGGCCTATTTCAGCTTTGACTGTTGTTATCTCCAAGCTGGGAGTTGTTTTGACTGCCAGGCAGAGGTTGTTTAAAGAACGCTGTAACACTCTGAGAGGGGCAGAGCTCTCGAGACCTCTCGCCCGCAACATCTGTACATGGTCAATAAATCTGAACAGAAAACAGTTGATTTATAGATTTATTTCTCATCGGATAAATTCCATGACACCGGAAGAAAAGCTCCGCCTTTCCCCCTCTCTTTCCCGCCGTGTTTGCTGCTCGCTCCAGACAGGCGTCGGACACAAAAGTGGCACTTTAGTGACCAGCGTCAAGAGTTCAGCGTTTTGAGCGTTTTTGAACGGTTGGGCTGACCACACCGTTAAGGAGAGCTCAGACACCTTGCAGAGTTCTTTCAGTCACTACCAGTGGTGTGCAGGCAGGTTAGGCAGTGCCTACTCAAGCCACAAAGAAATAAATGGAATCATTCCATTTTAATAATTCATTTCTATATTTTTCTACTTTAAAAAAAAATAAATTGAAATATATTCTTTCAAATATAATTTCCAGTAGCCTGTAGTACCTGTCACAGCTCAATAAAATGACCCAACAGCACCTCCTCTGGACCAGGTTAAGAAGCTGCACATCACACCTTGCGCTGTATTATGGCCGAGGTCACGCCCTCTACAGCCTATCTACCTTCTGTTATCCTATTCCTGTCATTCAGTGATGTGTGTTTGCACATGTTCAGTTAGTTTATCCATAAATAAAATAATTTCGGTGAAAAGGCAGATTGCTATGTCACCTTTTTACTATGCCGATGGTTTACACACATTCTGAGAATTCGTGAGTTAATACATGCTCTGAAAGTTGGCTGATGAGCTCACCAGAGGGATGACCTTCAGAGAGGCATGTCAGAAAGGCTTCAACAATTTTCACGTCTTTCCTTTGAGGAAAAGTGTCAACATGCACTAATGGTTGTATGACAAACAAAGTTAAATAGTCTGGGGACAGCTGTTGAATCATTTAGCTTTGCAAGTTTTTTAATGGTGTCTTGTCTTACAATCTTGATTGTGTTGGATTGAAGTGTTTGCATTTACCTGGCTACAAATTTAAATGATTATTTGTGTGTCCATTACAATTTGCGATTGCCTGCCTACCTAACCTAGAGCTCACGGCATGTGTCAGGTCTCTCCACAGACCTGGAGGCCATAGATGAGGGCAGGAACCAAGCCTCCACCTCTGGCGGTCAAAAGTGAAGTCTCACAGAAATGCCAAATATTGCAGTTCCCCCCTCATCCACTAGGAGTTCCAAAAGGGAGTCAATAACTCCCACGTTAAAAGACCAACTTCCCAGCAGCTATAAACATGTTTACAGCAAAAATAAACATGTTTACAGCCTGGGTCAAAAATCTGTTTTAGGTTTAATAGGTCAGGTTTACCTTCATGACAACTGTGGGGGGAGTGAAGTTTTTTCTAACTCACCCGTTTAAAAGTAATTTAATTTCCAAGTTCGGCATATTTAGGGGCGTGTCCTTTTTAGTTGACAGGTACCCAATCTGCCGCTTCATGTAAGAAGAACACAGAAAAAACATGGTTCTTAGCCGGTTAACAACGTGACTTAGCTTTAGTCCGCTTACCTCCGTTAGCTGGTTAGCTCCTGTTATTTCTGGGTTAGCTCAGTTAGCTCTTAGCTACAGGCACCTCAGAGATCGCTAGATGTCAATCATCCACCCCCTTTTAGCTCCACCTCTTTGCCCATCTTTGTATATTCCAGAACAGAGACGACGCACATGCCCCTGCCAAGGTGGCAATGGTAGGAACCGCCCACCGAGCTTCAATTCAACTCTTCAGAAACTTGCCGGCAACGTCACAGAGGTTCCGTCCATGTTTTAGATAAAGTGTATGGGCCAAACACTTTCTTTTGAGGCAGGATTTTGAAACAGTAATTCCTGGTTTCATAACAACACGGCTCAATTACTGGAACACTATATTTTGGTGTCCCTCAGAAATGTTTGTCCCGTCTGCAGCTGGTGCAGAATGCTGCAGCATGTCTGTTGACAGGAAAAGGTAAGGGAAAGCACGCTTATCCTGTTTTAGCCTCACTGCACTCGCTGCCCGTTATGTTTTGGATTCATTTTAAAATCCTTTCTTTTGCCGCCCCACCTCTCTGAGCTGCTACACACGTAGTCTCCTTCCCGTGCCCTCCGGTCAGCAGATCAGCTGTTCCTGGAGGTCCTGAGAAGACGGAGGAAGCTCAGAGGGGCTTTTCTGTGGCGGGACAGCTCTGTAGAACTCACCGCCACTGCAGGTCAGACAGGCTTCATCACCGTCCAGTTTTAAATCCCTTCTTAAGACCCCCTCCCCCTCTTTTCATTGGCATTTTATCCAGAATGAGTTTGCTTTTATTGCTTGTATTGTTTTTACTTGTATCATTGTTTTATATTTTATTAATGTGCCCCCATGGGCATTCACATTATTGAGATCCCGTTCGGCCATTTTTATTATTATTCCGCCAAACTTTGCCGCGCTACTCCTCCTGCACCGTTCAGGTCAATTCAATCGTTCACATCTGAAACCCTGCAGCTCCTTCAGGAGAAGAGTGCTACGACTTTTGTCATTTCAAATCTTTGTAGTTTTTGAGATATTTAGCATTTGTAAAAAAATATTTCAGCCTTGTGATTGGATGAAAGTCTTTCAAACCCACTGTGCATTGGACGTTGCAAAAATTCAGCTCTGCGATTGGTCAGTTTTTGCATAATGAGCTGAAAACTGCTTCAACAGGGTTTCAGAGCTCTGCACCCGTTTGCAGTATCTGGTTCATCAAAGTCCCATCTCCATTGTTTTTCCTGCAAAATCTTTGGCACGCTACTCCTCCTACATCTTTTGCCTCATTTCAACCATTAAAATATCAAACTGTTAATCTCATTCAGGAGATATGTGCTATGACTTTTGGTCTTTCTAACATGTAAACTTTTGAAGTTATTCACATTTTTGCCAAATGTTAAAATCCTCTCCAGTGATTGGACAAAACGGAAGTCAGCTCAGCGATTGGTCTGTTTTGTGCACCGGTACACAGGTACAC
This sequence comes from Telmatherina bonti, assembly GCF_933228915.1. NCBI lineage: Eukaryota > Metazoa > Chordata > Actinopteri > Atheriniformes > Telmatherinidae > Telmatherina > Telmatherina bonti. The sequence goes on along the minus strand of NC_136614.1, from coordinate 8,208,872 downwards.
ATACAAGGCACGGGTTCAAATGCAGCATTTAACATATAGCTCCATTGTAGTTTGTCAGCTCTTGCTGTGTAATGCCAGGCAGTTCTGCAGGCTGCTCAACGTGAACTATTGGTCTCAGCTGCACACTTCAAGGAGCAAAGGAATTTATTTGCAAATGTCTCAGTTAAATATGAAGGATTTGTTCCAACAATGCTCCCTGCAACATTTCAACACTTTGATGAATCTTAAACACATTAAAAAAAAAAGTTTTTCACACTGAACAAAGTCTTTGACATCTGTACTGGAGTTTAGTTCAACCTTGCACATGTTTTTGCAATCCAGCTAATTACACTCTGTTGCAAGTCAACAAAAAAAAGCGTTCTCGTCCCAACTGAAAATAAATTCAACGCTTTTTCTGAGGTGCAACTAAGAATACTAGTGGCGTTGTGAGTAAGTCAGTGTGTTTCAATACACATGGTCATGGGTTTAATCCTGATGTGGGGCAATTAGAAAAAATGTCTGTTGAGCTTTTTTTTTTTTTCAATTTCTTATACTTATGCAATTTCATTTCAATCATTCAGCATAGTTCAATAAATGGGCATTCACAGTTGCTATTATTTTAATAATAGCTGTTTCTAGTTGTTTTTGTTTTAATATTTTAATTATTTTATGTTCAGTACTTTGTTCAGCAGTTGCTGTTGGAAAGTGCTTTATAAATTGATAAATAAAGTTGGCTTGGTTTGGCTGAAAGTTTGGTTTGGTTTTCTACATCCACATTTTTTCATAATATTTCCAGAAGTTAAGGATGGCTGTGACTCGATTAGACTTGCACTTTCACAGGGAAGATTTTTTGGGGAGGCAAACAGTTTACAAATTATGACATTTATACATTAGCCTTTATGGATTTAACACTGGTTTGCCTAATATTCTAGCTTCACTCTCCTAAGAATAACCCTCAGGTGGTGGTGGTATGCTTTTGTCATGAAAGGTGAGGAATTTTCAGGCCAGTTTTAATTTTAAGATCAAAGTCATATCAAATCCAAACGATGAGTGAACATACCATGTTTTTCACATCTTGAACCTTGTAGACATGCTTTATATCTTCTTTCATTTCAGGACAGGTCAAATCGATTTTGGTTATAATGGCCACTTGAGGAATTTCTGTCAAGAAAAAAAGAAAAAAAAAAAAAAAAAAAGATTGACACTGTGTAAATGCAAAGACTCCACTGGAGCTGTTTAGTAGCATTTTGCAACAAAAAACCGAGCAGTTTTTCCAAAGCGACTTGACAATTCAATCCTAACAAGAACCTTACAAAAAATAGAAAGAAATTTAAAAAAGATTAAATCCAGAATAAATGATCAAACTATCACACTGTCATTAAAAAAAGAAACAGTGGATTTCCATTTTAAACAAATACATGCTTATCTAACACCACTTGTATAATTTTCTGTCATACGTGCTCATATTTTCATACCGAAACACATTTTTCTGCAAGACTGGATTCATAGTTAGATAAATGGGTGTGAGAGCATAACTTTTTTTCAATAGATAAAATTTTAAATTTTATTATATTTACTTGGTAAACAATATTTGATCAAATCATATTAATTAGAGTTGACCAATTATTCTCTTTGCTTTTTGAAAGTTCTTATAGCTTAAGAATTTAATCCGAATAATATTTAATAAAAATTAACCCCATTTTCCCCTAATGTGCCATTTCTGAGAGTTTCTGTGATTTCTGCGCCACTTACAAAAAGTTCCTTTATATAATTTTTATATAAAATTTTAAAACTGTGTGTTGCTCAGCTGTGATTTTATTGATCCTCTTATTTTTTCCTCTGTCACATTTAGTCATTTGGCAAAAACACTTGCATGGGATAAATGATCAATTAACCACAGCATGTCTTGTGGGTGGGAGGAAGCCTGTGTATGCACACATACATGGGGAGGACATGCAAACTTCACACAGAAAGGTCACTGTTCAAAATTCCTTCAGCTAAGGATCAAACCTGCAACCTTTTGCTGTGAGGCCACAGTGCTAACCACTATGCCACCGTGCAGCCCAAGGATTGCTAAGGTTGGAAAGTTACAGTGTGTGTCTTTCAGTGTTTAATGACAAAGAAAGAATTTAGTTTTTCTTAGTTTTTTTTAAGAGTTTTTTTTTTTAAAATAATAAAATCTAAGCTCACCCAGCATGCTGGCTTCTTGTCTGACACTTTTAATCTTCCCTACGATTTGATCAGTCATGATATGTAAAGTGTCTGCTGGAATGACACAAACCAGGACGTGAATTTTGTCGTTGGCTTTCGGTGATTCATTGTAGAATTCTTCACCTTCAAGCAAGTGAGATTCAGGATTGAACTGAAAAACAAATTAAAAGTTGCAGTCAAAACTACAAATAAGCACCTTTTTCTGGTGAGGAAAAATCAATCTGCTGCAGCAACACTGATTACCCGGTAACCTTCCTTCAAATGGCCCTTTAAAGCCAGTGTGATGTCTTTTTCCACAACACCTGTCAGTTCACCCAGGCCCATGATGTCATTGAAGACAAAAGGATACGACTCCTCATCCTTCTGGATTTTGTAGGTTCTGTACTATAAAACACATTTGCAGTCAGTTTCACTTTGATTACATGTTATTCAACTGAGTTTTTATTGTTGTTCTTTATGTAAGAATGAAATTATTATGAATACAGCATGATTCTTATTCTAGAAGCGGCATCTGATGGCAGCAAACTGTAGTAGCTCTGACTTGCTATCTTGATCTTTTTTTTTAAGACACACTCCTGGCATATAAATATTTTCTTTAATAATTAGGATTTTTTTCCCATGCCGGTTTGGTGGGTGTACTGCAAGGAAGATTTTTCTGCATATTTTTGTCTCTCTCAAGACTTATTATGATGAGTCTCCATGGCAACGAAAGACTTGTTACCATCGGGAACTGATTAAACTCTCCCAAATCAGGATTATCAGCGAAATAACACGTCAAATCCTAATGAAGTTGAAAAGAAAGAGAAGAGGATGCAGAGCAGGAGTGAGGCAGAGGAGAAAGCGATGGAGATTTAAACCATTTCTCCAAACCGTCGTCATGGGTAATGTGAGATTGCTAGCTAACAAAACGGATGAGCTTGAGATGCTAACAAGAAAGAAAGAATACAGAGAGTGCAGTATTATGTGCTTCACCGAGACATGGCTGCATGAACACATCCCTGACTGTAATGTGTCTGTACCGGGCTTTAAAACGGTCCGTGCAGACCGCAGTAGACAACACAGCGGAAAGCTAAAGGGGGGAAATGGAATATAAAAATTATAGATACATTAAAATAGGAAAAACATAAATATCAATCAAAGTTTTCACAACCAACAACATAAGAAATGTCTGATTAGACAGCCAATTAACAACTAAAATATTAAACTAAGCTGAGATAGTAAGGCCAGAGGACTTTGGACACCTCTGAGTTCAGCCAGTTTTTTTTTAGAAACTCATACCCAACTCTACAATAACAGTCTCCTACTTTTCTGCCCCCAAAACTCTGCAGGTATTTCCACACAGTGGAGAGGTCAGTTTTATTTGTACATTTCTTGAGCAACATCTGTTTTGCCACAAGAATTTAATTTTTCTGAGAAAATGGATACATACATGAAGCTCTATATGAGCTGCAAAAACGAGCAGAAGTTGGAAAAAACAAAACGTAAAACTTGGTGTGATTATTCCCAAACCAGCATGTGGAACCAGAGGCTGGGCGGAGCTTCCTGACAGGGTCATATTCCCTTAATCTGATTGGCTCTGAGCGGGCACACACATCCAGTGCTCATGTGTGATTGAGCAATGCTCCCTCTGACAGGCTCACACACTTAAAAAAGAAACAATAACCTGTTGACAGAACATAGAGATGTTATATACGACTGTATTTAGTGTTAATTAGTTATCAAGTAGCCTGTCTCACAATATAAATCGCTGCAAGATGTTTAACAGAGCTTCACTCACTACCTGAAAGTTTTACCACTGCAGCAGCTCAAGAGGAGGAGAAACCTGACACCCAACAATCAGGCTGCTTGTCAACTCATTTGCACTAAACGCTGATTGGTTGTTTACTGGGAGGAGAAGGAGGGGGTCAACTGGCATGCAGCACGGTGCAGAGGTTGAGAGAGAATTTGGGTGTTTATACATTTTTGGCTGATTTGATTTGAGGGGGAAAGGGGTTGTTTGAGGGGGTGTGCCCCCTCTTGGCCCTGCCTAAAGGGGCAAAACGGGGCACGCCCCTTGGTTGGTGTCATTCTGGACTTGTTACTGTCAAGGAGAAGATATGCACAAGGGACATGGAACTGTTAGCTGTGAGTTTCCGTCCTTCTCGTTTACCCAGAGAGTTTACCTGCATTATTCTGGTTTATATAATACCTGGAACCGCATCAGACACAGCCTGTGACGTCATCATCTCCGTTGTTGCTCGGCTACAAACACAGCATTCAAACTCATTCATGGCGATCTCCGGAGACTTCAACAACATCTCAACTCTACCAACATTTCAGCAGTTTGTCAGCTGCTCCACCAGAGAAAATAAGATGTTGGACTTATTTTATGCAAATATGAATAATGGATACAGTTGCTCTGCCCTGCCTCCTTTAGGAAGATCTGACCATAATCTGGTTCTTCTCACCTCCACCTACAAGCCCATCGTTCAGCAGCAACCAGTCATCACAAAGACTATCAAAATCTGGTCTGCTGAAGCTGAAGATGCTCTTAGAGGAGGCTTTGAGGCTACAGACTGGAACGTCCTCTGTGAACCTCATGGAGACGACATCAACGCCATGACTGAGTGTGTGACAGATTACATAAACTTCTGTGTGGACAGCATTGTCCCAACAAGAACAGTGAGGTGCTTCCCCAATAACAAACCCTGGATCACCAGTGACCTGAAAAAGCTGCTGAACATCAAAAAGAAAGCCTTCAGGGATGGAGACAGGGAGTTATTGAGGGCAACACAAAAACAACTTAAAACACAAACTAAGAAGTGCAAGGAGGACTACAGGAAGAAGTTAGAAAGTCAGCTCCAGCAGAATAACCTGAGGGATGTGTGGTCTGGAATGAAGAAGATCACCGGCTTCAAGTTAAAGGGGGACCAGCCTGATGGAGGTCTGGACAGAGCTAATGAGCTGAACATATTCTTCAACAGGTTCAGTTCACCCCCTACCTCCAGCCCAACAGACCACACACCCTCCATAAGCCCACTGCTTTCCTGTCACACCTCCAATCTGTCACCCTGCAGCTCAGTCATGGACCAGAACACAGCTTCATCTCCCTCCACATCAGGACATCCTGAGACCTCCACCTTGTTTGTCTCCTGCAATCAGGTTATGAAGCAACTGGAGAAACTGAACCAGAACAAGGCTGCAGGTCCAGATGGTGTCAGTCCCAGAGTTCTCAAGACCTGCTCAAAACAACTATGTCCGATTCTCCAGCACCTTTTCAACACCAGTCTGAGACAAAGTAGAGTCCCAGTGCTGTGGAAAACCTCCTGCCTTGTTCCAGTGCCTAAAAAACCACAACCAGCTGAACCAAGTGACTACAGACCAGTTGCCCTGACATCTCACATCATGAAAGTCCTGGAGAGACTCTTACTGGCTCACCTCAACAAGCAAGTAAACACCTTTCAGGACCCATTCCAGTTTGCATATCGTAATGGACTTGGGGTTGAAGATGCCATCATATACCTGCTCCAGAGAGCACACTCTCATCTGGACCATTCAGGCAGCACTCTGAGGGTCATGTTCTTTCATTTCTCAGTGCTTTTAATACCATTCAGCCTGCTTTGTTGTGTGAGAAGCTCCATAAATTCCAGGTGGATACCTCCACAACCACCTGGATCTATGACTACCTCACAAACAGACCCCAGTTTGTGAGACTGAAAGGTTGTGTGTCTGAGATGGAGGTCAGCAGCACTGGTGCACCACAAGGAACTGTACTCTGGCCATTCCTCTTCACTCTGTACACCTCAGACTTCCAGTACAACTCTGAGTCCTGTCATCTGCAGAAATACTCTGATGACTCTGCAGTTGTGGGGTGTATCAGGGATGGACAAGAAGCAGAGTACACAGAACTGGTCAGTCAGTTTGTTAAATGGTGCGGTGACAATCATCTCATATTAAATACCAGCAATGTCTGCACCAAGATGTTGCATATCTTTCTATAAGTCTGTTGTGGAGAGTGCAGTCAGCTTTGCAGCATCTGCTGGGGTAGTAGCATCAGAGACTTGAAGAAAATCAACAAACTGGATTAAAAAATATTTTTCATTTAATTTCATCACTAGTTATTAACATGTTGCTTATCAAAATAGATTTCGACTACTACTACTACTACTACTAGTGCTACTACTACGTCCTCCTTAGTTGCCTGAAATGAGTGGATTGTTTGGTCCAGTAGTTTTTTAGTGTGGGACTGCAGTGAGGATAGTTATTAGAATGTTAATTGTTCTTGAAGCATAGAAAGTTTTTCGTGGTTGGATCCCTGGTCTGTTTTATTTTCGAGTGGGATCACCCCCCAGCCAGCATGGTGCATCATCCAGAGCCATCCAGAGCAGGGTTGTCAAACTCCAGTCCGGCAAGTATTTGTTGTTTCCCTGCACCAACAGACCTGATTCAACAGATTCTTGTCAATCTATTCAAAAATTTCGGTCAGGTGTATTGAAGCATGGGGTCAACAAAAACCAGCAAGAGACTGGCCCTCTTGGAATGGAGTTTGACACCTGTGATCTAGAGCCTTGCATAACCTAAACTGCAAACCAGAATTACAATGATTCACAAACATCCAGACATTGCAGATAACCAGTGATAAAGAGGAACAAATTAAGTTTAAGGTATGAACAAAGCAAGTGCAGCGTTCATGGTGGGATGCATATCATAAATTTCCGTGTACATTGCAGTGCATAGCAGCAGCAGATAGTTAGTAGAAGGAGGAAGAGAGAGGGATAAAGGAACTGGACTTATAAGGGGAAGTTAATTTGGGATGAGTACTGCAACAAGTTCAATTCAGAGTTATTACAGCTACAGGGAAGATGTAGTACGTGGTGGTTTGGCTGGAAGCTGGAAGATGGGGTGTAAAGTGTTCATTGAGCTGTTGCCTGGGTGTACAAAGCTCTCGGTTCTGGGTGGACCTGTAACCTTTCACTGAGGGCAACAGCTGAAACAATGAGCAGAAGAAATAGAGGATTCGACACAACACCAGAGTCACAACCTATATTCACATTATGTCCATCTTAACAACATGATTTGTAATTTCTTTCATCAAATTTCTTCAGATTTACCTGTAATATAATATAAATAAATATTCACTGCCATATACCATGTTGATACCATGTTAACAGATATACATCCAAAAATACATACCACATATGGAGTTACCAAAAAACTCTACATTTAACCACTGGCATAAAAAGCTGCCATCACATTATTTACAAGGGGAGAAACAGATTGTGTTCCTCATTGGCACAGTGTACAGCTGCTATACCTTACACCAGCATGGGCTTTGTTCAGGTACACAAACAGCTGGTTGGACCTCCTTTAGCTTAGATCCCAACAGACACTCAAACCAGCACTTTAATACGCAGCTCAAGCTTTTGAAACAAGAGTATACGTTCAAACAGCTGGTTCAAATATATTGCTGATGAATAAATCTTAAAAAATGACAGTTGATGTTTTTATTTGGGAAATCTAGCTCTAATTTAGTCTGCAAACTTGGTCATCATGCAACTTTTTCACCTGGTCTAATGTTTATAAAGCAAAGTAAAAATCAGGATTATTGAGCAATCGCAATTTAAATCGAGTAGTCACTCAAAAAAATCGTTAAAAATCAAATTTAAAAAAAAAAAAGCATATCGTACCAGCCCTACTTTTGTCGTCAGGAGTCACAGCATTGATTTTCACAGCTATGCTGATGATACACAGGTTTACGTCGTGGTGCCAGTTAACAATCCTAAACTATATTATACAATTATAAACAAAGTTATTAATAAAGAAAAATGCGAGGATGTAATAAACGCTTAAAACACACTTCAACTGAAAAGTTTTCAAATTAAAATATGACCTTCTTTTGAGAAAACAATGCATATCTAGCACGATTCAGGTACTTTCTTTGTGGAAAACCAATACCTCTTTAGGTTTAAATTCAGTATTCATTCATTCAGTGTATCATCTACCATCGCGTGACAGTGGCAGAATTTTCTATGTTTTTTGATGGCAGATGGAGTGTGGTGATGACACTAGTGACTAGCATACCAGCTCTGACAATCTTTTCTAATGTTAGAATTGATGTGGTTGTAATGCGGGACCATTGCTAACCGGTACTGAAAAGCAGTATAAAAAATGCTCATGTGGGCTTGCGTTACAGACACAAAAACCTACCCTTTTTGTGAAACAACCCCCACTGTTATTTGCTAACGCTTGTGTGTATATTCGGCCACGTAGGACACTTTGAACAGAATTGAGGAAGCTGGATTTTCCAGCTCCAGCTGGTCCATAAAGGAGAATCCTGAGCAGTTGTCCTTCAGTTTTGGGTTTGTAGTCCGTGACATAGTTCAGGTTATCTTCATTGTTTCTGCTCAGAATAGGAAACAGATTATAGACAAGTGAAACCCAGAAACTGGATTTGGTCTTTGATGCCAAATTTATGCTGTAATGAGGAAATAAAATAATATTCAAATCATGAATGAATGCCATTCACTTTTTTTTATTTGTGTTAGTAAAAATAATAAAAACTAACTTACTCCCAATTTATTTTCCGCCATGGTACTTCCATGAGAACCGTCTCTGGGTTGCTGGGAGCTGAAAAGAGATGAGATATTTCCAGAGATTTAAGTTTATTCTGTTCACACACCCACACATGCTGTGTTTGAAAAGAGCAGAATGTGTGAATGGGGTTGAGTAAGAGGGGGCGTATCGAAGTGTGTGAGAGTGTGTAGAAAGGGAGCTTGTGAGGGGGGGAGTGTTCTGGGGTGTGTATGTGTGTATGGGGGAGTATGTGAGTGGGGGCAGACGGGTGGGGGAGTGTGAGATGGAGCGTGTGTAAGGGATTGGGCCGGTAGGGTGTGTGCAAGGAGGGAGTATGTGTGTCTGTGTGTGTGGGTGGAGTTGGGGGCGGTGGGGGTGTCTGCGACTGGTGCCGCTCGGTGGTGTCCTGGGGGTCCTCGCCGGTCCTTGCCAGTCTGGGCCTACTGGGGCCTGTTCCCCCTAACTGGGGGGCACTTTGGCCTCTGCCACCTCCTGGGTGGGTGCAAAGCTGGCATAAAGTAGGGCAGCTGGGGTCTGTGTTTGGGGGTGGCTGCCGGCTGCCCGGGTCTTGGGGTTCTCCTGGCCTGCTCCGTGCCTTTTTGTGGGCGGGGTCACATTGGCATGATCACTCTTCTCTGAACACGTTTCACCCTGTATGTTCTGCACGTGACACAGTCACTGAGTCGTCTGCAGGTTTATCTACCAACAATGGGGGTTTTATCCTGTGTGTCTGATCTAGCTTTGCATACATATGTGTATGCAAATGAGTATATGAAGGTGGGTGAATATTTTTTGTATTTGCAAATGTTTTTCTCTCTCTTTCTCTCTCTACAAGATCTTTTCAGTTCTCTCTCTGTCCCTTTTCTGTCCTCTCTGATCCAGCAGTACAAACTCTGTAATATGAACAATTATGCAAAATAAATAGAAAAATGAAATAAATATTTTATTTTGTGGAGAATATTAAGGGGATCATTATATCTGTAAAGACCATCCAGACCATTATTCTGCTTGCTTAAATGCTGGACAAGACAAAAAAAAAATAAAATAAAATAAAGGTTACCTATGCTACACTGGTGCAGTTAGCCATCAACCTGAACATAGACATAATACAGATACATGTATATATGTCTATGAGCCTGTCTCTCATCAGTATGTGTGCCAGTATGGGTTTAATCATTTCTTAACGCTTCCTCTTCCTACCTTTCATTTTTTGACCGTGTTTTTTTTTTTTTTAAATCGCCCACACTGTGACTCTTCAGGTGCTTTGTAATGCCGCCTCTTTTTCTCCCTCATCTTCATGTTTTTGTTCCCTGATCTATGTAAAATGGTGTGCCATTCACTTGGCTGTCTGCCTGCTTCCGTTCATGTTTATGGGTGGCCTGTCTTCTTTTTGTAGTCTTCAACAAGTTGTACTGGAAATAATTCTGTTGTGCTGGACACGGTTCAATTACAATAAACAATTTCAAATCATTATAACATAAATGTAGTATAGTACAGTCTAATTTCAAAATCCAAAATTTCATACATATATATATATATATATATATATATATATATATATATATATATATATATATATATATATATATATATATATATATATATATATATGTATATATATAAAATCTTGTATCTGTGGTAAAAAGTCAGCAGGTACAGTCATTAAAACTAAACTACACCTTCTTTCAATTTTAAAGCATCAGTGAGGATTTAGAAATATTGTCAACGTTACCTGGTTCAGCAATAAACAGCCTCCTCATTTTAGAAAACATCACTTCTGAGAGAAATGTTTCCTGACCTGCAATTACAAACAATCCTGTTTTTACCTAAACATTACTGAAAACTTTGATATTAAATACATTCAACCTTGACACATTTAACATTACCTTAAAAGTCTGAAATGAACATTTTGAAAATCTCCTTTAATTACTAAAGCTTAAAAGAAGACAGTTACGGAAGTTAAATTCTTGAAAAAAATAGTTTTATTAGAAATCTGGGAAAGGATCCTACCTTTCTTGTGCTGAAATGAAGTTTTAGCTGCAGGCAAGTCACCTCTCCGGATAGAACTGAGAGCGTAATGTATCAAGACACAATGCAGATTTCTCCTCGTGGTCCTGGTCTTACTTTCACTTTTAATAAAACTGAGCTTGTTGAATAACTCAGCTCTTGTCAGAACTTGTTTTAGGCATTTACTTCAAACACCACAACTTCAATTAACCGCTAAACCTTTACAATAAAGAAACATTGTCCATATGCACATTGTTGGCGTTTGTTTTCACATTTTTACCCTTTGTTGTCTTCTTTAACTTGGACCATTCTGGATTTGTTTGTAAAGAATTGTTGACCTCTATAGTCACTGACTATAATAGCAAGACTTATTCTTAAGCTTCATAGCCTAATAAATACAATATTAAAAACATTTCTATATGAATTCAGACTGAAATGCAAAAACCGCCTCAAACTGCCTAAAAACTAGCAAAAAACAGAAAAATTTATTTCAGAGCCTAAATGTGAGTGTGATCATAAAGAGTATCAACATTTAATGCATGAAAGACACATCTTCCGTTTAATTCTGGCCGGACTCATGCATCCAATCCAATCCAACTTTATTCATAGAGCACTTTCATAACAACATGGTTGACCAAAGTGCTGTACACAATCCCAGACTCAAACAACACAAACATTATCCCAAAAAATGATATACTATTAAAACAATAAAATGACTAGTGACAGTAACACACTATAAAACAATAAAACATTACAAAAAAGACATCAACAACTCAAGCTGTGTTAAAAGCCTGTGGAAAAAGGTGAGTTGAGCCTTAAGAGCAGATTTAGAAACAGAAAGAGATCAGAGGCAGTGAATTCCATAGTTCTGGACCAACAGATGAAAAGGACCGATCCCCCTGGATTATTTCAACTTGGATTCAGGGACAACTTGCAGGGAGTGATCTGCTGGCCTCAGAGAGTGTGCAGAGTGTAAGACTGATACCGGTCAGACAGGTACTGTGGGGCGAGGCCAAGATGACTTTCAAAAACAAATAAAGGAGTGTTAAATCATTACGGAGCAAAACAGGTAACGGGTACAAAGACTTTAAAACCGGAGCGATGTGCTCCTGATTCTTGGTACCAGTTTAAAGCTGAGCTGCAGCATTCCCAACACAAAGTAATCTGGGCAATTTGTAATAAAAGCATGAATTAAAATCTCAAAATCATGATGAGAAACAAACGGTTTGGCTTTGGACAACTGTCTAAGCTGAAAGAAACTGGATTTAACAACAGTGCTAATCTGTGCATCAAACTTTAGAGCACTGTTCAATTTCACACCAGGGTTAGTCACTGTGAGATCCTGACCCAAGTATCCCAGGTCCAGGCAGGCTGAAAAAAAAGCATCTTTCAGGCCAAGTAATAACACCTCAATTTTTTATCATTAAAATGAAGGAAACTCAAAGACATCCACATTTTAATTTCTTGCTGTAAAGGGTGGTGAATGTTGTACTCAAGAGCCAGTAACAAGCAGATTGACAAGAATATATTTAATAAAGATAATGGTTGTTGACAACTCCGAGAATGGAGAAATGCCAAGAAAACACGGGAGAGGAATGAATGCCCGCATGGTCTGGTCTAGAAGAAAAACTGGGTCATTAAATATGTTCATGAGAAATTGAACTGATGTTGAGATTCACTCATGTGTGAGTAGGAGAAGCATCCAAAATGGGAAAGATCCAGATCCTGAGCAGATCTGAGAAAATCCCGGTGGGGCCAGGGGAAGAAAGCACAGTCAGGGTCAGATCCAGATTCTGGGCAGGACAGATCAACCCCGAAGGGCCAGAGGCAGGGAGCAGGGTCAGGGTCAGATCCAGATCCAGATTCAGAGCAAGTCAGATCAATCCAGGAGGGCCAGAGGAAAGAAGCAGCTACAAAAACATGCTAGTGACAGGAGTTAAGGCTGGCTTGCAAACAATCTGGCAGAGAAATTAGGGTTGAATGGTGCTTAAGAAGGGAGTAGAACAGATGAAGTGGATAGAGTTGATTGGTGATAATTGCAGTGAGCAGAAAGCATGCCCAAATAAGGCAGGAGTCAGTGAGGCAGACCAGAACCATGACACTTCCATACTATATAAAAGTGGTTTTATGCAGTAAGCATTACTTTTCTTCAGCGGCATATACATCTGGGTTTCATCAGCATAAAAGTGAAAAGCAATGCCGCGCTTATGAAGGATGGAACCAATGGGAAGGAGGTAAAGAGAAAAGAGAAGAGGCCCAAGGACAGAACCTTGGGTTATGCCACAAGTAAGAGGTACTGAGGAGGATTCTGCACTCCTGATACGAACACAAAATGTTCGGTCCGTCAGATACAACGAAGCCACAAGGACATATCCCTGAATCTCCGCCCAGTTCTCCAGAGGAGACAGGAGTATTTCATGGTCCACAGTATCAAAGGCTGCTGACATGTCTAAGAACACCAAACCAACATGGGGTCGATGGTTTGACAATTGTGGTTTGTGGACACATATGTGTAGTTTTAATGTTACTCCTTTATTAGGCTTCTTTTATGTTTTACAAGATATATACTCTGCATAGTTTAGAGTGGTTCAGAAAGCTTGCTTTAGTAGGTTCATGCATAAAACTGAATGTTTTGTTCAAGGCCTGTTCCAGCTTTGACTGTTGTTATCTTCAAGCTGGCAGTTGTTTTGACTAGTGCTGCCAGGCAAAGGTTATTTGTGTATGCCTAAAGATTGCTGTAACACCCTGAGCAGGGCCAGAGCTCTCGAGACCCCCCCGCTTGCAACAACTGGGCATTGTCAATAAACTGGACAGAGCACAGTTGATTTCTAGATTTATTTCTCTTCATCTTCAGCTGCTTATCCAGGGTCGGGTCGTGGAGGCAGCAGCCTAAGCATGGAAGCCCAGACTTCTCTTTCCCCAGCCATATTTGCCAACTCTGCGGGGGGGTTCCCGAGGCGTTCCCAGGTTAGCCGAAAGATACATTGGCCTTGCCGTCAAGGAGCTTTTTGACCACCTTAGCGACTTTAGCCCCAGAGATAGGAGAGTCCACCCCTGAGTCCCCCAGCTCTGCTTCCTCATCGGAAGATGTGTTGGTTGGATTGAGGAGGTCTTCAAAGTAATCCCTCCACCGACAACATCTCGAGTTGAGGTCAGCAGCTCCCCATCTCCACTGTACAGTGTTGACGGATCACTGCTTCCCCCTCCTGAGCCGCCGGATGGTGGACCAGAATCGCCTCGAAACCGTCCAGAAGTCTTTCTCCATGGCCTCGCCAAACTCCTCCCATGCCTGAGTTTTTGCCTTAGCGACAGCCGAAGCCGCATGCTGCTTAGCCTGTCGGTACCCATTAGCTGCCTCCAGAGTCCCACAGGCCAAGAAGGCCCGATAGGACTCCTTCTTCACTGCATCCCTCACTGCTGGTGTTCAACAAGTCATGGGATTACCGCCATGACAGGCACCAACGACCTTACAGCCACAGCTCCGGCTGGCCGCCTCAACAATAGAGGCACGGAACACAGCCCATTGGGACTCAATGTCCCCCGCCTCACTCGGGACATGTTTGAAGCTCTGCTGAAGGTGGGAGTTGAAGCTCGCTCTGACAGGGGACTCAGCCAGACATTCCCAGCAGACCCTCACAACACGTTTGGGCCTGCCAGATCTGACCGGCTTCCTCCCCCACCATCTGAGCCAACTCACCACCTTTGGGGCTGTGCTTGAGAAATACCCAGCTGAAAGATGTTGAAGATACGCATAATGTTAAAGGGGAAAAAGAGGAAAAATCTTAAGCTTTAAAACAGGAAAGGCACACCAACGTCATCTTGGTAGAAGTGTTAAAGCTGCATTATCTTCTTGGAGAGGTCATGTTCAGCTTTCCCAGGGAAAAAATGGATCCACTGCCGCTATAGTCTCACACAGGTTACAGTTATAATCCAAAGTTCAGGATTTTCACAGCACAGAACATGGTCCACATGATATGTTTGCAACAGTATGAACCTTTTCAGGCATTTGCTCACAGGTAGTTGCGGCCCTTCCTGAAACAGCGTCTAAGCAACTCAGTTCCCTTCAGCCTGGAGACTTTGACCTGATGAGAGGGTTCAGACATCTGTGCTGGGACCACCCGTTTCAGATTCGTCTGATGACCCTGCTACTTTGGTGTCTGTAGTATCCAACTACCTTAGTATCGCTGCAGGAAGGTTCCTGAACTGCCTGCCTTATGTCAACATGATGCACCACCCAACAGAGGGCAGAATAATCCCTGTAGTAGCTTGGGTAGTGAGACAGCCTACTCTCACACCTGAAGACCAGCCGCCGTTCTCAAGCAAGACATGCTGTCTTCTATTCCCCAGCTAGCATTCTAAGGAGCCCCTGTGTGGTCTCCTCTGTCAGTAAGATATCTGCGCCATGTGTGTGCTCCGGTTCTTTGGATGGCATGATGATCAATGGACTGGTTGCCGATGGTGTTTGTCTGATTCCATCTACATCTGTACTTGGGGAAATGTTTTTGCGTGTACAGGGACATACAGGAATACTGGGAGTGTGTTGGGCCTCACAAGGTCTCACCAAAGCCAATCTCGTGCTCACGTTCACTTGCCCTCGCCAGGACCCTTTCATTCATTTTTCTGTGTGGAGTAATGTTATAACTGCATCTCGTACCTTAACTGATTCCTTTACCACTCCCCCCGTTGGCAGCCTTGTTCCAGGACCCAATTCTCAATTAGACGAGGTAATACTTGTAATACCAGTCATACCGGACGTAGATGTTTATTTTGTAATGATGACTGGCATATCCGCAATAGCAATAACTGGTTGTTGTTAGCAGAATGGGTAGGTGTGTCTACTGGGGTTGCCTGTGTGGTGTACGTGGGGCCCAGACCTGTACTGGTAAAGAACTCGGTGTAGAGGACAAACAGAGTTTAGGAAGTTTATGCTTTTTCTACAGATTTTGTTTGAAGAGGCAGAGTGGTTGTTAGAGGAGCTGTTTTCCCCTCCTGCCACTACCTAAATCTGCCCTTGCAACACACATTCATGTAATCCATGTTGTCTAAAATAAATATCAAGTGTTTGCTTTTTATCAGGTTTTCTTTTAGTAAGTATAAAAAATTATTTTTATCCACTTTTATTAAATAACCTGCAGTTTGTATAAACTTTGTTCTGAGCTCTCTATATATGTGAATAAAAAAAAAGGATTTATTTCATAATCCTCTTAAAATTTCTAGTTTATATTGCATATGTAATGCATATCTTTTATAATTACATGCATATATTTTTTAGTAATTTTTTTCATTGGAGAGAAGCATCTAAATTTAGTGTAACTTCTTGAGTAATGACAATAAACTAATCAACTATTGTTAAGTTTCATGAATAAACTACCAATTCAGTAGATCATTTCTGTCATATTTAAAGGTGTCATAACCTGGTCTTTTCATGTGCCCACTGTCCTCTAACGGTTTTTAAGTAACTGTTTAAAAACTTATTAAACAATAAAATATTTTAAAGTGCTTTTTCTGACACTTTATTCATAAAACTTCACGCAAGATTTTCACCAACCTGGATATGGATTGAAATAATGTTAATAAGGTGCTCGCTGATTGATCGCTGGAAGTCCGGGGTCGGAAGGGGGGGCGAGGCCAGTAGTCTCCATGCTAAAAACATTAGCGGCTAGTGATAGCAGCTAACCCGACAGCAGTAGCTTTCTGAATTCAGCATTGATGTCTGAACCGGACTCTGAGCGTGAGAGAGAAGATACCGAGATGGTGGACGGAGCACGTTTACACCAAACTGTCTCTGAATGGTAAAGTCCTCATTTTAATGTCTGCTCGCCTTGCCTGTTCAGATAGCATGTTGACAACGAGGCATTTCTTTCGTGTTAATGCGTCTCAGATTTATTCTGTGTTGGACCATTTTTTAAACAATAAATGTACTTTTTAAAAACTCCAAAGTTAGAGATGTAAAAAATGAAACGGATGTTGACTGAACCAGTCGGTACGTTCAATGTCCAGCTGCCGGCCAGTCTGCACCCAGATAAGCACACACACATTTTAACCACACAGAGTTTTTACGAAGCTGCGCTTTTTATTGAGGTTTTATTTACCACCACGTTTTTCTAAAATAGCTTATTCAGATTTCCCGTTTTAGTCAGGAATGTGAAAAATGTCGTTATGTCAACATGACAGATCTCTGATCGATGCAACCACTGATGTGGGCTGCTGTGTTACTGTACAGATAATAACATGAAGTCAGATATCTTGTATCATTGATCAGGCTTCCTGCTGACTAATATCTCGTGTTTTATATATTCCAGCATCACTTACCATCTATTATGTTGGTCTAATTGTTTGTTAAGCTGCACATGCAAACAGAAATAGACAGCAAGGTATTATTACTGTGCTTAGAAAATAAAATTTCTCTTTTCATTTCCTTAGGTGCTGAGAAGAATAAAGCAGTTCTAAACTCCTCCGTGTCTGACCCAACATCCTGGCGTGGAACCAGTCTGCTTCAATGCTTTTTCATTACAAAATGCAGGAAACATTTATGAGCAGGATTATGTACATTTACCTGTCGGAGGGAATGAGAGGCAAGTTTCTCTTCAATGCCCAAAAATCCAGAAATAAAGCTAATCAAATGGTAAATAACTGTAAAAGGTGATTATTTATGTTCTTGCCATTTCATATTACATATAA
Organism: Telmatherina bonti; assembly: GCF_933228915.1. Classification (NCBI taxonomy): domain Eukaryota; kingdom Metazoa; phylum Chordata; class Actinopteri; order Atheriniformes; family Telmatherinidae; genus Telmatherina; species Telmatherina bonti. The sequence continues at coordinate 8,191,442 of NC_136614.1, read as the reverse complement.
CAAATAGTAACTTTGCTGCAGTCACTTAAGACAATAGCAATTGACTTTAAGTAAATACACAACTTTACCATATACACATTTATGCATCTGACCTCTGAATGTAAAATGTAAAGCTGAAGTAAAAAAATACAGCTCTTTAAAACACAATATCTTTATTAGTGTACAGAAATAAAATCAATGCTAATTTTCAAGTAATAAAATAAAAATGATCATTTTCACTCTTAGTTATTGATTCTGTTTACACAGTAGCTGAGTTTTCTGGGTTTTATGTGGACTCTCATGGTTCTGGAGCCGGATGAGCAAGCCTCCACACCATCTTCATCATCATCATCTGACTGGCTGAGATGTTACCTTCACTGCTGTCGTCTAGGTTCCTTTTCTGCACAGAACCAGATACTGACATCAGAACAAGCAATAAAAGTGCCTCTTAGCTTCCATTAAGAATGTATATGTGTTTGATTTATTATCATTTTCTTCATGTAAAATTAATCAAACAAACGACAAACCTGTATTTCTGAAGAGAGGGTGGAAAGTCCTTGATGACAGCTGTGTTCCAGTTGTTGCCTGCATTGTTGGGTCAGTCTGCTCCAACATCAACTTTTAGACATCAGTAGACCGCTGGTGCTGCGCATGGCATGAGATGTGCTGGACTAAAATCTGCAAATACAAGTTATAAAAATATCAGATCATCACATAAATTGTAGGTGTAAATAGCTGCAGTTTAAGAGTAATCATGTAATACAAATGTCAAATCAAACTTTATAAAGCACTTTCATGCCAAAGGTAACACAGTGCTTTGCATACTTTTTTTTTTTTTAAAGCTGATTAAATAAAACAGGTTTTCACACACTAAAATATTAACATAGAATATTAAAAACACACATTTTATTTCACACAGTTATACACAGACACAATTTTCCCTAACCTCTGTGTCTTCACTGCATGTAGATAAAATAAAACATATCTTTCAGATCCATCATACCAGGAGTCATACCTCCACATCCACAGAGGCTGCAGCTGCAGATATTAATCCTGCACAGCTCCCGTTTTACAAACAAGATGTAAAGATGTCATAACAAAGTGTGCATTCTGGTTCGGTGAATAAATACGAGGACGGAAATAAAATATCCTCCCTGCCGATATCCAATAGGTGCCAATATCAGACTACATGATGGTTAAATGATTATTACAGCTGCCATGTCATGGTGGGGACAGCAAAGCTACATCTATCGTAAATACTGTACTTACTGTGTGGTAGCAGGCGTGAAAAATAATAAATAAGAGAAGTCATTTACAAACGTTTACGTGGCAGAGCATAGGATAGATATAAGAAAATAAAACCTGAGGCTCATTTATACGCCGCAGGAAGTTAAACCTTACCGGCTCGTCCTGTTAGCATAGCCGTTAGCATTAGCATTATCGTCATACGTTTCAGTCACGACAAAGCAGAACTTTATAGACGTAGTGACACTTACCGACTGCATTGATTCTGAGCTGCTTAAAGTTGCAATTCCCCCTCTTTCCAACCGGGTTGATGCCGCCTTCTCCTGGTATTTTCCCAAATGTTAGCAAAATGTTTTTCACAAACAGAGGCCACAGCCGGCAGAGATGCAGGTGCATTATCAGCAATAAATAATGTAATCCATCTGTCCCTGGTAGTTTGGTCCGCTGATGAAGGGAGAGAAAAAAACCTGCCGATGTTGGTTTTGCTAACAGACAACCGAGCAGTGGACATGATGGCTGCTCGCACGTCTTCACACAGCTTGTTGCTAATGGCAACTGAGGCAGGTCCAGCAGGTGTGTTTAGGCTGGAAAAGGGGCTGGTTAATGCAAATAGCTCACTTTGCTATTTGCAATAAAATTAAAAAAAAAAAATTAAAAAAAGCGTTTGCGAGACTTCAGTGTTGTGGACAGTTTTGCTGCGAACAAAGCGTCCAGACGTAAAAACCCGGCCGTCTTCAACAGAAAGGCTTCCGGGGATGTTTCCACTTCCGCCCAACGCACGTTTTAACTCGAAAAAGTGCAATTTCCAGGTGATGACTCCTTCAAACATATACAGTCAGTCTGAGTAGTAGCAGTATGTTTTACATCAGCAAACAGGAGAAGTTAGTTTTTTCTGTCTGCATTGGGGTTTGATCTGTTTTCCTCATTGATAGTTTGAAATAAAGGTTTGTTTAAAGACTGAAGCAGCAGTTGCAGATTAAACTGGAAACATCAAGTTACAAGATGCTGACCTCTGCTGGAGCTCAGCTTCATGCAGACAAGCTCTTTGTGTTTGTGTCTCCCTGTGTGGGCGCTTGTCTGTGTGTTGTCAGAGAAAGATTTATGGATTAACAGTGAGTTTGTGAAATGCATTTTTTGGGGCAAATACAAAGAATTGGTTTGAAAAGGAAATGATCAAATGTGCATTTTTGCTGTTGGAAGTGGTAAACTGGGATGGGTGAGAGGGAACTCATAAATCTCTATTAATGACTGGAAAACTGACTGGAAAATCACATATAACTGTCTGTGACTTAAGTTTTTATTACTATTACTTATTTTTTCATTTTAAATCATGCGTATTTTCTTAATTTAAATTAAATTTATTGGGCAATTAAATCAAGTCAGAAGTTTTTATTCTATTGCTGTGCCTACATTTAGTTAAGAGAGTAATGAGGGATGGAATTAATGGGAAGTAGGTGTGTGTGAGCTTAATGTACTTTGTGTGTGAATGAAAACTATCATGAGGTGTGTGTTTTTAAATTACTGTTAGATATTTTTTTGATAATGTAAAGCACTTTGTGTTGCCTTGTGTATGAAAAATGCTTTAATTAAATTTGATTTAGTCAAATAATTGACCCAAACATTAAAGAAGAAACATTAATATTGCAGATAGAATTTAATTGCATTTCTATTCAAAACAGTGGATAAAGAAATAAAAAATATTCCAGAGTCCTTTTAGGTCTTAAAAGCTGCAGCTGTTTTCTAATCAAGTCATGTTACAGTACTTTTAAATGTTTTCATCCACACTCTTCTTTGACATACATTAATCTGTGGCAGGAAGCCAGGATTGTTATTGTAATTTAGATTTTTTTTCTTTCTAAATGTTTGGATTTTTATTTCTAAGACCCTTACAAGTTTTCCCCAATGAGTTTATAATAACTCGTAGAAAAGATTCAAATTAGTCTTGTTTATGATTTGCAGTGTGTGTTACTGCTGCAGAAGTGTCCTGGCTGTTAGGCATGGACTACATGTGTCCCTCATGCAGTTCCACATGATCATGGTTGGAAGAAGAGAACGGGTTTGTTCCCTTCAGTACATAAAAAAACTCCCATGAACTTTTCTGTTGGATAACAAATGAAACAGACAAGACTTAAGATGAAAACTAACACAAAAAACATTGCCCAGCCACTACACGCCTGAAGCCACAGCACATGATCACCAGAGAAAGGACGACCTCCTCCTTCAACTTAAATATGGACCCCAATTTACTCAAATTATACTTAACTGTCCAATATAACTACTTGTCATTTACTGTTCAACATTAAGAAAGTAGTGCAAAGCCATGAGAAAAATATTTAGATGGATTTGCCTCAGTGGGAACCAGAAGACGGACACTGATCCTGGCTGGAGTTGAGGAAGTCGTCACCACAGGTGATGTGTCTCATGGCGTTGTCCATGTTGATTTCTTCATCATAGTTACTCACAGGGAAGATGCAGTTCATGGGGATCAGAAAAAATAAACGTCATTTGTTTTTTCCTTTCACTCTGGATGGGAGATTTTTCTGACTGTAATGTTCGTAGTATTTATACATACACTGATTTATTTCAATCTAGCAGTAACTGAATCTGTTTTGCATATAAAACATAAATCAAACACACCTTCACTCAGAGAACCTTGTAAACATTCTTTATGTCTTCCTTCATTTCAGGACAGATCAGATCAGTTTTGGTGAGAATCGTCACTTGAGGAATGCCTGTCAAGCCAAAAAGTGAATAAGCAGCTGAACAAACTGCACATGAGCTGAACTGTGTGTCTATGGAGAGTGATGAATAGATCAGCATGAAGGGATCAGCAAATATGAACCTTTTATTTGCAGTCTTAAAGGTTTATAACCGAGTGATACACCATTAGTAAGTCTGAAGCATCTATGACGGTTTTAGTGCCTGATGGAACAGACCTGAAACACAGTTTTCGTGGCCATGGCACTTTTACATCCCTTTTATAGACAACTGTATATCTGCCTTCTGACATTACTCATGTTCTCCTATTTAGCCTCTTTCTACACTTGTTAAATAAAATATGGACTCTGACATAAGATTCTGCAAAGCTAAGCGGCAACCCAACATCAGTTTTACAAACCCAAAGTGTAAATTCTGATTTTAATCAGTATGCTGGCCTCCTTTCTGATGTTCTGGATCTTCTGTATGACTTTGTGATTTATTAAAATTAAAATGTGTCTGCAGGGATGACACAAGCCAGCACATGCACTTTGTCGTTGGGTGTTGGTGATTCATTGTAGGACTCTTCACACTCTGACAACTCAGAACCAGGACTGAACTGGAAAACAAATACAAGTCAAAGTTTTACTGAATCAAATGAAAAAGAATCAGGAATCAGAAAAGACTTGTGTAATTTAGAGAAGTTTACCTGGTAACCTTGCTTCAGGCATCTCTTTAGAGCCAGTATGACGTCATTCACCAGGACACCTGAACTGTTGCTCATGCCCATGATGTCACTGAAGACAAAAGAACAGAGTGACTCAATACTCGTCTGGATTTTGTAGGTTGTGTACTGAAAACACATGCAGGTGATTTCAGATTCACTGGGATTACATGCTGTCATCAAAGCCGTTGGCTATGAAGCATAATATGCAAGTGCTTAGCGCCACATGGGCCACTAGGGGGCCCCGCAGCTGAGGGTCCAACCATTATCTGAGGGGATCTGTCTTTATGTCTTATGCTTAAAAATAAATGCAGGATTGAGTCTTCAATCTCTTAACAAAGAAAATACGCTTGATGTTAAACAAAGATGGGAAGCAGAGGAGAATGTCACCGTTACACAGAAGAAGCTGACAGAAATCTGTTTTTCATCGTACCAAAAGAAAATCAGACTGTTGGTTGGAGATGATGTGGAAACAAAGAGGCAAATTGCTTTAACATGCTCTGGAGTTCCCCAGCTGTGCTTCCATTTTAGTTCAAATGCACAAAATCCAAAGGTTTTTTTCATCTAAAGTTATTTTAGGCTTTCATGTTTTGTATTTAGGTGTTCTGGAAGGAATGAAATGGAGAAAAAAAAATGCTTGTTAAGAATATTATAAGTCTCCTGTAAGAAGTGACTGACTTTTAAATAGAGCTTCTGATCATGTGGGGATATGTACTTGTGTGTACATCAACCAAAATCTTCATGTGTGGAAAATTGGACATTTTCAGTAGTAAATTCATTCATGTAACACCTGCTGCATGTGTTTTCGATACCTGTTTCATCATTCTTAAAGCACTGAAAAGAAGAAAGACTACCTGAAAAACATTTTGAGTAAAAGGTTAATCCCATGTTTTTATGGTAAATACATACATGAAACCACCTTTTTAGTGAAACAGTCATCAGAGATGTTATTGAACAGAGCTCGTCTGTATATTCTGCCACGTACGACACTTTGGACGGAACTGATAAAGCTGGACTTTCCAGCTCAAGCTGGTCCATGAAGAAGAATCTGGAGCAGCTGTCGTCTTTTTGACGGTTGGTAGTCCCTCACACACACATCATGTCAGCCTCACTGTTTCTGCTCAGGTAAGGAAACAGACAGCAGGGAAGCTTCATAGACAAGATTTTGTGTTTGATGCCCAGAATGTACAAACTGATGTGGAAATAAATCACAAATGATGACAGACTTTGCTTTTTCATTTCATGTTGTTAAAAATAACGGAACCAAACTCACATCCAGTTTATTGTCCTCCATGGTTTCCTGAGAAGTGGCAACGGCCTGCTGGCAGCTGAAAAACAGATGACATGTTGACAAAGCAATGTCATTTTCTGTTGTCAATTTCCATTTACCCAATGTGGAAAGATGACAGTAATTTCATAATTCAAAGTTCTTCAGGTTTTGCTTTCTTAAAACATTTTGTTTAGCAATTTTATTCCACAAAAAATCTCGAAATCAAAATAAAAACATTTAAATGCCAAATATGTTTATTTTATATATTAAATGTTTACATTTTTCACATCTTTTTCACATTAATGGATTTAAAAGATTGTTTATAATATTATTTTATATCCATGAATTGAACAAATATTTAAAGATGAACCAGGATCTTCAGAACAAATTGGAAGCACAAGGTGAAAGCATACTACCCTCTGCTGGAGCTCAGCTTCCCTGTAGACAAACCTGTGTGTGTATGGATGTGCCTTCCTACGTTTCCAGCCTCAGATACGAACACATTAAGATTCATTCTCATAGACTTTTTCTTTTGTTTCCTCAAACACAGAAATAGTTTAATTCAGAAGCCTTCACGCTGTATAACTCATGCAGAGGAAAACTTTACGGTATAGTTTGTTCTCATGGAGACGGCATCATATCCTGGTTTTTGGAGGACTCCTGACATAAGAAATTAACAGAAGAAGGCCTTCAGTCTTCAGTTCTACATACTGATGAAAATGTTTGTACTTTCTGCATAATTATCACATGTGCAGGAAAATGATACATTTACACCAAAAAAACCCCACCTTAAGTGTCTCCGTGGGTTTGTGTCACAGTGACTGAATGCAACACATGCAGCCGGAGAAGATAAAACACACTCAGTCGTTCATGGGACAAGTCGTTGTCCCATCTGGGACTCACCTGTCATCATAAAACTGTACTAACTTTGTACTGTTTAGCTTTTTGTGCATTTATAATTGTGATATTTATCATGTGGACCCAATGTCCTAAATTGTGCACAACTCAAGTTCGAGACCCGTTTAGATTTTCTGATGTTTCCTTTTTTTTGTTTATTTTATTTTCAATTCCTTCTGTTCTGGATGGATGTTGCACATGTGAGTCTATGCAAGCCCTGTCCCACTGAAAGTTTGGAAAAATACATTTAAAACAAAGTAGAAAAAAGAATTACTCTGAATTCAAGGTTAAAGAGATTTATTGTAATTAAACATCATGATTGAAGTGTGTAAAATATTACTGTATAGCATACAAAAGTTGGATGGGTGCGACCCCAAGACTTTTTTGTATTTTTTTTAGTGACAAATAAAAACTTTTCAGTTTTTTGCTCAAGTCAGTCATATGTAGTTATTGACTATAAGGAAACATGTCTACAGTACCGTTTGTTAAACTGTAGAACTTCATGAAAAAAAATCTTATTTTCTTGTTTCTGATTTTAATGTGAATGAGAGAAAAGTTATGTTTAACCCTATAAAGCTAAATGTATCATAACTTATACAGTTTCTGAGACGATTTGTATCACTTTATGATAGAAACTTAGCTAAAAACCCTGCGAAACACCGTATGATGCTGGACTCCTTCCCACTAATGGATACCAAGAAGCAGAAGATTACACTACAAGAACTTGACTTATCATACGATATAAAAGGTAACACTACAAAAAAAGAAACATATTTTGTTAAAGAGACGAATAAAGACTTAAGATTTAAAAGTAAAAATTAAATCCCCAGAATTTCTTCGGTTGTGCTTTAAAGGGTTAAAAAGTTGGATATGATTAGAGTACAATTGCAAACTACAAATCAAATTTCCATCACAGACAACAAATTCAATATTTTAAACACAACCAACGTAATGTTTGTGTACAAAAATTCCTTTTAAGATGAAAAGCGGCTCTGGCTGAAATTGATGAAGTCATCGCCGTAGGTGATGATGCGTTTCATGGCGCTCAGGATCAGAGTGTTCATGTCTTCATGGATATCAATCTCTTCATGGTAGTTCTTCACAGGGAAGATGCAGTTCATTGGAATGCCCACTTCAGCACTGAACTGCTCCATCTAGATGAGAAAAATAAACATCTCAACAGGTTTGCAGGGCTCAGAGTTCTGATGGTTGAAGATTTCCTCTCTCCACAAAGATCTGAACACCTGGTGGGTCCTGATGAGACTGTAAAATACAGCACCCTTCCATCACGATGGAAATGAAAACCATTACTGTAGCGTTGCAGTAAAAGAAAATGTTTTTTTCTGCATGACAGCAATACCCATCCATAGAAAAAGAAAAGAATAAAATAAAACAACAAACTTTGTGTGCTTTTTCTTTGCATTGCCCAGGAAAATGTTTTGGTTAAGTTACATGTCCAACATCCAGGAGAATTCCAGGGTCCCATACTGAACTTGAGAGGTACCAACCAAGTCATTGGTGTGTTTTATCAGGAGAAGAGCGATGGCTGCACCGTTGTACTTTGTCTCCATGCACCAGGATATAAAATGATGGAATAAAAGAGCGGGGTATGTCATGAAAGTAATATGTGCAATTGTCCCTCCCAAACCTGTTGCCCAAATTATCTTGGAATTTGGAAAAAAATAGGTGGATGATAGACAAATCTGAATATTATCTACTTCTAGAGAAGACTGCACCCATCGTAACATCCAGTAGCTTGTAATCATTTCAGAATCAGAAACAATAAACACACCTTTTTCTTCACATCAAGAGTCAGGTAGACATTCCTAATATCTGTCTTAATTTTAGGAGATATCTCATCAATTTTGGTGACAATGGCCATTTGGGGAATGTCTGTCAAGATAAAAGGCAAAAAGTTAATACGTAACTTCAATGACAGTGTAAATGCAACCCTACACAGGAGATGATTGATGCACAGAGATGAACTGTTTTAGTTGAATTTACCTCGCTTGAATTCACAAGAAAAACAGCTGAATTGTACTCTTCATCAAAACACCCAACAACTAAATTCAAACCACTGTGGCTTGAATTAGTAGGCTTGAAAAAGTAGAAAGAAAGGGAACAAAGGAGAGAAAAATCCCTTTTCCAAGAAGAAATCTGAGACTATTTAAATCTGGGTCATCTGCTTTGACTGGTTAGGAGACAGGAGGAGGACATTAAAGGGCAGTCGGGGATATTCCTAGTTAAGAATGACAGTTTAGGAAAATTACGTTTTGAACCACTGATCACTGCAACACAAACTACACCGAAAACAAATGTATCTATTGATATAGAATAAAGACTGATTACTAATAGGAATAAGGAGAGTGGACCCCAAGAGGTCTCCTGTCAAATGTAGGGGACAATAGAAAGGACTAAGTTAAGACCACCAACCAGCCTCTTCAGGTGTGTGCAGCAGTCCATTCTTCTCATTTAAATTCAAGTTTGTGCATGTGTTACGATTTGTATTTGGATAAATGACGTGACTTTTTACAAATAGAGTTAAAGCAGCAGTATAAAGACCATGGCTTGCATTTGAAACAGATTTCTAGAACCTTCTTCCACCTACATAGATCTCTTTATAATAGTACTTCATGCTTTAGCATCTTCAACACCTATCTGCGCCATGTAGAAACATATAACAGCATTGGCATGATTAACACGTTTCTCCTCTTTCCGCAGGTCTTCCTGGATAAAATGCTGCAGTGCACATTGGTCTCTGTCCTGTCCTCTCCATCACAACATGTCCCGGCAGATGGTCATCCTTCCTCAGCTAGGTTCTGCTGGATGAATTTACTTCCTGTTGAAGGGAAGTTTCCTCCTGTCCAGCCGCCTCGCGCAGCTCAGGATGGAAGATTAGATGATGATGAAATGCAATCTGTTGGTTTCCCTGAACAATGCTATTGATCAAAAATTGGCTGAAATGAATGTGCATGTAGCGTTCTGATATGATGCTGTGGTGAAGTGGCGCTGTACAAATAAAGCTAAATTGAACTGAATGTTATGTCAATAAGTTATGAGAAAGAGCTCAGTGGTCTGGATGTCCATTTCAATGAGTATACTGATAGATACCCATGATCTTTACACAAGTTTCATTGCATTCAAGTCCAGAGTAGTAAGAGTAAAAGAAAACTCTGATCTCACTCAGTTTGGTGGCTTCCAGTCTGATTCTCCTGATTTTGTCCCGGACTTCATCTTGCATTAGATGTAGTGTGTCTGCAGCAACGACACAAACCAGGATGTGGACTGTGTCATTGGGTGTTGGTGATTTGTTGTAGAATTCATTATCCTGTGACAGCTTAGATTTAGGATCAAACTGGAAGAAGAAAAAAAAGTCAATGAAAATGTAATTTAAAAAAAAAATCAAGTCTTCCAAATTTTCTGTAAAGTGGAGGAAGAATTAAAAGATTACCTTGTAACCCTCCTTCACATGTCCTTTAAAAACCAGTTTGATGTCATTTTCCATTACAACTTCCCTGGTGGACAGGCCCATGCTGTCACTGAAGACAAATGGGTAGTAAGACTGCTGATCCTTTCTGATTTTGTAGGTTGCATACTGTAAGATACATGAGGAGATTTTACACGTCATTTAGTTAAAATGTGACTGTTTTTTCTAAAGTATGATGTTAACGGCCCCTCCCTGAGCCGTCACTTTATTGCGGTGGAGGGGGTTTGTGTGTCCTGAAGATCCTAGCTGCTATGTTGTCGGGGGGCTTCGTGTCCCTAGTAGGGTCACCCATGGCAAACAGGTGTCTAAGGGGAGGGACCAGACTAAGTGCAGCTCAAAGACCTCTATGATGACTATGATCATGGGCGGGAATGTTCCCTTGCTCAGATGCGGGTTACCTGAACCCCCCTCTGAAGCGGTTCCAGCTAGATATAGTTGGACTCACCTCGACGTATGGCTTGGGCTCTGAAACCAGAACCCTCAAGAGGGGCTGGACCTTCTTCCACTCTGGAGTTGCTCATGGTGAGAGGCGCTGAGCAAGTGTGGGCATTCTCATCAACCCCCAGCTTGGTGCTGCACGTTGGGGTTTACCCCGGTGGATGAAAGGGTAGTTTCCCTCCGCCTCCGGGTGGGGGGACGGGGCCTGACTGTTGTCTGTGCTTATGCACCGAACAGCAGTTCAGAGTACCCACCCTTTCTGGAGTCCTTGGAGGGAGTGTTGGAGGGTGCTCCTTCAGGGTACTCTATTGTTCTGCTGGGGGACTTCAACGCTCATGCAAGGTGTTGAGGGGATCAGGCTTGGTGGCCTCAGGATTGGGTCTCTGCTTTTTGCGGATTACATGGTCCTGTTGGCTTCATCTGGCTGTGACCTCCAGCTCTTGCTTGGGCGAACTGCAGCGGAGTGTGAAACGGCTGGGATGAGAATCAGCACCTCCAAATCTGAGACCATGGTCCTCAGCCAGAATAGGGTGGATTGCCCTCTCCGGGTCGGGAGTCAGGTCCTGCCTCAAGTGGAGGAGTTTAAATATCTCGGGGTCTTGTTCACAAGTGAGGGAAGGATGGAGCGTGAGATGGACAGACAGATCGGTGCGGCGTCTGCAGTAATGCAGACTCTGTGCCGCGAAGCTCTCAATTTACCAGTCGATCTACGTTCCTACCCTCACCTATGGTCATGAGCTGTGGGTCGTGACCGAAAGAACGAGATCTCGTATACAGGCGGCTGAAATGGGTTTCCTTTGCAGGGTGGCCGGGCTCTCCCTTAGAGATAGGGTAAGGAGCTTGGTCATCTGGTCAGGATGCCTCCTGGACGCCTTACTGGTAAGGCGTTCCATGCACTTCCCTCTGGGAGGAGACCCAGGACACGATAGAGGGATTATATCTCTCGGCTGGCCCAGGAATGCCTTGGGATCCTCCCAGCAGGGTTGCCAAATGTGGCTGGGGAAAGGGAAGTCTGGGCTTCCCTGCTTAGGCTGCTGCCCCAACGACCCAACCCTGGATAAGCGACAGAAGATGGATGGATGGATGGATGATGTTAATGAAACTAATGTGTTCTAAATACACAAACACATAAATCCCATTAGCCTAATTTGCATTTTCACTAATAGATGAAAGGTTTCACAAATGAGAAACTCTGTTAATCATACTTCATGTTCTATAGCAGGGAGATAATAAAGACCTGCAGGACTCTGGCCCTTGTAGAACTGAGACACCCTGATCAATAGAATATTTCAATCCAGATGTTAACATCCCGAGTCTTGTAGTTTTCAAGGCCACGAGTAGAATAATGTAACTTATTTTACACCTGTCAAAATTGATGCAAATCTGAGGCAGAAATGTGTCTTAAACTGACAGTTTGGCTTTAAAGCTCTGCAAAATGATTATTTGGACAAGACTAACGGTGTGTTGAGACCAAACGCGTTTTGAGCGTCAAGAACGGTAGGTTTCCATGTAAAGTCTATGTGGAGACACGGCAAGGGGGCGTCGAGCTTTCTCGCATCGCGTTTTGGGTGTTGGTGGTCCGCGCTGAAAATTTAAGAAGTTTTTTAAGCTCGACGCGTGTTCCAAAAGCCAGAGATGGGCAAAGCTGAACTTTAGTTGCTTGATGTGGGGCGTCAACCAATCAGAGCGATCAGCTCGCAGCTCCTGGAGGATTTCTGTGGTGAACCCAGACACGGCGCTGAGATGCTTGGGGAGGGGAGGCGGTGGCTCTCTGCTGAGTGTCTAGCTTTAGTTATTAAATAAAACCATGCCATCGTTCTACTGAATCTGGCATCATTCAAACTAACCAGAAGAAAAGTGCCGCCTTTCCCCCTCTCTTTTCCGCCACGTTTGCCTCTAGCTCCAGACAAGCAGCAAACGCGGTAGGAGCGTTTCTGGCGTTGGACACAAAAGTGGCAGTTTAGTGACCAGCGTCGAACATTCAGTGTTTTGAGCGTTTTTGATGCCCAAAACGCGTTTGGTCTGAACACACCGTAAAGTCATATGATCAACTGTGATTGTAAACTGAGATAGCACAGTAGTACAATGCATCCCAGTACCACCTGCTATGCAGCACACAGCTGATACATTAAAAAGACAGACTGTGATGGCACTTCCAGCTGAAACGCCCTCATTCAGTGTCTAAAAAGTATTCATCCCCTGCCATGTTTTAGTCTTTTAATCCTTTTGTTTGTCAGTCATGTGCAACAAAATCAACCAAAAGAAAATCAACAAACCATCTTAAATGTCAAATTGAAAACTTATATGTACAAATTAATGACAAATAAATAAAAATATGCAACATAAAATGAATTAGTAAAATTAGGAAGTTATGTTGCACATGATTGATTTACAAATAAAAAAAAGAGGAAAACATTGCAGGGGTTTATACTTTTCATAGACACCAATTCTACAAGAGACTGTGTGTATAAAGTAAGGAAGCTGGAAGAAGCACTGGAGCCCTGCAGGATGTCTACTTTGATTTATCGTAGGTTTTATTCTAAATGAAGGGGAGGCTGTCATAAATTATGATTGTGTGTGTGTTAAGTCATTCAACCTCAGGTGAGTAAATAAAACATTTAACTAAAGTGTCTTATTCTATAACCACAGGTACATATATGTTAGCAGAGTTTTAAAAACATATGCTACGGCACATTTAGCAACAGAAGAAGAATCCACATTTAATATGCAATTGACAGTCTAAATATAAACACTGCCATCTGCTGGAGTGGAAAACCCCAACTAAAAACTTGAATAAAATGTTTATCACGTCATATGTTTTTCTGTGTATGAACCAACCTCTTCTGTGAAACTATCATGTGCGGTGCCATCAACCAAAGCTTGTGTGTATATTCTGCCATGTAGGGCGCTTTGGACAGAATTGATAAAGCTTGACTTTCCAGAACCTTGTTGTCCATGAAGGAGAATCCTGAGCATCTGTCCTTCAGTCGAAGGTTTGTACTCCTTTACATACTTTAGATCACCCTTGTCCCTGGAAAAAAATTAGAATGCAGTGAATCTATCTTCACAGAAGTACAATTCTGTATAATGCCCATTAGTCACACAATAATATGGAAAGAAATTCCAATAAAGAAAGGATGTCATTAACTGAAAGAGTCCACCGCATATTTTTTTATTTCTTATATGAAAAAATAAAACATACTCCCATTTTATTTTCCTCCAGGGTTCCATGGTACCTGACAAGTTTTCAGAGAAAAAAAGATAAAATCTAGTTTATACTCAAGTTTACATGTCACATTTCAAATGATGTACAACATTGAAAACATGTTTATGCACAGAGAGGAAGGTTCTTTGTTATGAGGAAAGAATACTTTAAAATTAAAAGCATATATCCAAAAAAAGATTTGGGTCAGACTGTGAACACCATATGCTCAGATTTGTTCAGATCCCTGTTCAGAGCCCTGCTCGGTACCTCCACTATTTAGAACAGTTCTGATAATGAAGAATAGATAATTCTTCAACAAAAGGCTTTCTTTTAGTCATGAATACAGAGGTTGAGAGAAAAAGTTGTTCATCTTAACTTGTCAGTATGATCCAGTTAGTTTATGGCAATATTTCGTCTGTACAGATATTAATACATCTTGCCTCTTCAAAGGAAAAAATCACAGTTTTCTGGTGTACATTATCTTTATTGCAACTGCAATATGGAATATAACAGTCTCGAAATAAATGCTTATAACAATAAATTATACTGATGAGTAAATCAAATAAAAATTACATGAAATAAATCGTTTTTAAAGTATTAAATAGTTAAACCACTGATTAATAACAGATTCTTCACATTATTAAAAAGGAAAATATCGATATGTTCATCTCTAGAGCCGAGTATATCTGGCTTTCAGAAGGAACCATGACAGGTTCATCAGTTGACAGTGTCCGTTTGAATCTATTTCTATTATTAGACAAGTAAAAGGATTATTAAATATAGTTGGATTTTTATAAACAGCAGTTAAAGTGGTGGTGTTGGTTAGTCTGCCCATTATCAAGACACTTATAATTGGGTAAAAACAGGCAGACAGCACATCTCAACATCGTTCAGCCATCATAAAAAAAACAAAACAAACCACATTCAGTTTCAGTATTAGAGACAGACTGTTGGAATAATTACCAGTAAATGGCCACACCATTGCTGACAATCACTTGCGAATAAAAGCTGAGCTGTAAGTTCAAACAATCCTGTTTTAATAAATAATACAAAGGTTAATACACTCAACATTCATCACTTTCACCAGTGTTTTTTTCCCCCATGTAATATGCTTTCACTGCTAAAGTTTAAAACTGGACAATTACCACCACATTGACAGAGAAATACAACCAGTTTTACCAATCACCTCTCACTGGACTTAAAAAAATCTTACCTTTCTTGTGCTGAACTGAAACTTGAGATGCACACAACATACGTCCCCAGTTGACTGAGGATGTTGTGTACAGACTACGTGAATTTATCTCACTGATCCAGGACACTTTCACTTTTGATGAAACTGATGACTAACCAGTCAGTAATTTCAGACGCCACAACCTGTTATTACAGCCAATATACTTAACAATGAGTAAAACAATCATATAATTTACATTATTGCAGATTTTGACACTTTAATTGTCCTTTTACTGCCCTTATCAAAACAATGTAATTTGAAGAAAAAAAAATTAAAAATGGTAATTTTTTTTAACTTTCAAGGGTCTTTTTATTACACAAGGTTTCAATGAAATGTTTATTCATTTTCTGAACCGCTTAATCCAATTCAGGGTTGCGGGGAAGCTGGAGACTAGGTTTCAATGGTTTCAATGAAATGTGCAATACAAATATTCAACATTTTTTGTTTTACTATCCCATACCCAACCAAATACATACCACAAACAAACAATAAACATCTACAAAAAATTAAATAAGTAAAAAATATTATTAATAATAATAATGATAATAATAATAAATAATAATAAGCAACCAAATACATACCACAAACAAACAATAAACATCTACAAAAATTAAATAAGTAAAAAATATTATTAATAATAATAACAATAATAATAATAAATAATAATAAGTACTACTACTACTACTACTACTACTAATATTAATAATAATAATAATAATAATAATAATAATAATAATAATAATAATAAAATAATAATAAAGTAACTGACAGAGACTACTCAGAGATAATTATAGTGGATCTCTCAAAAAATTCTACAAAAAAAAAAAAGGGTGCCACAGTTTGTAGAATTTATTTTCAGATCCGCAGACGGCATATCTAATTTTTTCTAAATCCATACAAAGCATAATATCTTTTATCCATTGTGCATGTGAAGGGGGAGCAAAGTGTTTCCACTTAAACAATATAGCACGTCTAGCTAATAACAGTGAAAATCTTAATATCTTAAACCTAAAGTTTGGCAATTTAAGCTCTGGCACCACTCCAAAAATAGCACACAGTGGATCCAGTTTAATTTGATGTTGCAGGACTTCAGAAATTGTATGAAAGACAAAATTCCAAAAACTAGCTAAAGGAGGACAGGACCAGTACATATTAAGCAAAGTGCAAGGTGCGCCTCTACATTTTTCACATATTGGGTGAACGTCTGGGTACATGTGTGCCAGTTTAGCCTACGACATATGAACGCGGTGGACTATTTTAAATTGAATAAGTGCATGACATGCACACATTGATGTAGAGAGAATTTGACTAAGAATAGAATCCCATAGTCTATCTGTAAAGGCATAATCAAAAACTTGTTCCCATTTGCATTTAATAGCTGCTATAGAAGGGCATTGTAAATTGGAAATTAAGTTGTACAAAGTTGAAATAACACTCCTAGAGGTTGGTTTGACCATTAAGAAGTCATCTATAGGATTGTTTGGTGGCTTCTGAGGAAATTGTGCTGTCCTAGTCTGAATGTAATGCGTGACCTGTAGAAAACGAAAGAATTGTGTAGAAGGAATATCAAATTTTGATGAAAGTTCAGAGAAACTTGCAAATTCTCCATCCCGATATAAATCACCTAAAACATTTCAAACCCTTTCTGTGCCATGTATGAAATACATTATGTCATTGATGGAACAAATAAATGATTTGCAGCGACCGGACTCTGAAGTGAGAAAGACTGGAGACCAAAACTCTTCCCAAACTGAGACCAAATTTTAAGAGACTGATAAACCACTCTATTAGTTCTAGGGAGATACAAGCCAAGAGGAGAGGTGCACCCAAAATTGCAGGTAAAGAGAACTTATTGTCAACTTGTGACTCCATGGCGACCCAAACTGGTAATGTGGGCTCCAAATAAAAATGTTTTCAATATAACATACTTCGAATGTTTGCCGCCCAGTTATAATGTTGAAAATTAGGGAGGGCCATGCCTTCCTTAAACTTGGGTCTCTGAAGAAAAGCTTTCCTTAATCGTGGGTGCTTACCTTTCCAAATATAAGTTTATCAGAGAATCTAGCAATTTAAAAAGAGCTTTGGGGATCAAAATAGGAAGGCATTGAACGAGGTATAGAAACTTTGGAAGCATCATCATTTTAACTGAATTAATTCTACCAATTAGCAAAAAGGATAGTGGGGGACCACCTAGACAATAATTCTTTGCACTGGTCAAGTAAGAAGAGAAAGTTATTTTTATACAAAAGATTAAATTGTTTAGTAACACATATTCCAAGATGGTTGAACTGTTCCTTAACTATTTTAAAGGGAAACTTTTCAAATTTTGTTCTTGAGCCTCATTCATCAAGAACAGTTCACTTTTATTTAAATTTACTTTATATCCAGAAAGCTTACTAAAAATATCCAATATATTGTGAACTGCAAGTAAGGAAGTAAGTGGGTTAGACAGAAATAACAAAAGATCATCCACGTAGAGTGACACTTTATGTTCTATGCCACCCCTCCAAATCCCCTGAATGTTCATGCTGCCCCGGATTGCGATAGCAAGCGGCTCGATTGCTAATGCAAAGAGCAAAGGGCTTAAGGGGCAACCCTGCCTCGTTCCATGGTTAAGTTTAAAATAATCAGAGTAACAGCCATTGGTCAGCACAGAAGCCATAGGAGTAGAATAAAGAAGTTTAATCCAAGAGCAAAATTTATGGCCAAAGCTAAACTTATCTTATATAAAAAACAAGTATCCCCACTCAACCCTATCAAAAGCTTTTTCTGCATCCATGGCCATCAGACATTCAGGTATATTATGATTAGAAGTATACATAACATTAAAAAGCCGCCGTATATTAAAGAAAGAGTGGCGATTCTTAACAATACCGGTTTGGTCGGGTGAAATTAGAAAATGGAGAATTTTTTCCAATGTCAGTAGTTTGGACAAAATTTTAACATCTGTATTTAACAGAGATATAGGCCTGGAAGAGGTACAGTCAGCTGGGTCCTTGTCCTTTTAAGCAACACAGAAATACAAGCCTGATAACAGGATGAAGGAAGTGTTCCAGAGTCAAATGAATCTGTGAAAACTTCACAAAGAAAGGGAGCAAGATCATCAGAGAATTTCTTAAAGAAGTCTGTAGAAAACCCATCAGGCCCAGGAGATTTAACAGACTGCATGGAAGATATTACTAATTTAATTTCCTCTTTCGTAATAGGAGCTTCAAGGGTTTGTTTAAGATCTAGGGCAGTGGTCGGCAACCCAAAATGTTGAAAGAGCCATATTGGACCGATAAAACAAAAAACAGATATGTCTGGAGCCGAAAAAAATTAAAAGTCCAACATAAGCCTTATCATGAAGGCAACACATGTTTTATATATATATATATATATATATATATATATATATATATTAGCTATATTAGCCTACTATCAAAATGACTAAGTTGGCTACAAATACATAATAAGCCTTAATGATAAAATATTTATTTTCCCTGCAGCGCATCCTGTAGAGAACGACGCACCACGTGACTACTCTGTTGTACGATGCCGCCTCATGTTTAACTTCATTACAATATTAATGAATTATGTTTCGTTGCTTTGAAATTAAAGAAATGCAATAAAGAAATCTGATTTTTGATGTCATTTTTATTTTGAGGATTCGAAAAAAACAACAAAATGGAATGTGCATAACGCGCCCCTTATCTGGGCAACAAACAGAGCGCAATAAAACGCAGCCTGCATTTATAAAAAATAAACCAGCAGCCTTTTAAAAAGGTAAAGTATATCAAATCAAATAAATACAGTTTGATTTCTGTGCAAATGCCAAGCAAGTCGGTGCAAGGGTAAAACGCAGCAGTATCCTCTTCTCTTTTGACACGCAACCAACACAGCTATCCTCCGATCTGAGCACCGTTACCAAATGTCATTCCAGATATATACTGACAAAAATCAGAAATAATTTTATATAAACAGCCACTTTGTTACTCAGTCTGTGTCTATGAAGGATGATGTTCTTCCCCGTTTAATGTGACTTCTGTTGTCGGACATCACTGGTCGGCTTCTCAACATGTAAGATGTAACTTGTGCTGAATTAATGTCCCTGATTTGCTGATCGGTGATGTTGCCGCCATTTTAATGGTCCTTTCCTTCACTGTCTTAGCAGAGAGGGACATGTCTGATTTTCTGTATTATCTCGGTTTTGTTTTTGAAGTCTGGAAATACGTGTCCTGATATGTTGATGACTGACTCCTTCATGTAGTCACCATCTGTGAACGGTTTTCTACGCTTTATTATCTCCCGGGTTGCAACTAAACTTGCAGCAGCAGTGGAGTTTGGAGATGCAATCCACTTAAATCTATTTTTGTGCTTCTCTAATTTCTCCAGAAGTAATGTAATCACACTTTTTGTCTCACTCCCAACTGGCAAATGTAGCATGCTTTCCCTGGAAATGTCTTTCCACATGACTCTTTTTGTTATTTGACAACTTCTCGCTACAGAGCAAACATTCAGGCAATCCTTCCGCATTGGCAATGACTGCAAATGATTCGGTCCAAGAAACGATGAATCCTCTGTTCTCCTCGGTTATTTTTCTCTTTTTCCCTTTGGGATCCACGGCTCATCACTCAGCTGCCGGTTTTGTTTACAACAGTCACCTGCATGACATCCCGCCTTGCTGATAGATAGGCTACGCGTGATGCAGGCTATGACGCAAATCTTCCTTGACAGAAATGTTCAAATTTAACATTTATCCTACACATTTTTACAGCATTGAAAAAAGGTTAAGAATGTTTGTGTCATGTTTGTCATCCTACAGAACCATCTCAAAACAAAAATATATATCCCTCCCCCATCTTTTTCCATTTTTTTAAAAACATTTTTGAAAAAGCTCCAGGGAGCCACTAGGGCGGCGCTAAAGAGCCGCATGCGGCTCCAGAGCCGTGGGTTGCCGACCCCTGATCTAGAGGAATCGATGGAATATTGAGAGAGTTGAAAAAGTCCTGAAGATCCTTTAAATTGATATTAGATTGTGATGTGTAAAGTTTGGAGTAGAAAGACTTGAATACATCATTAATTGCTTTCTGGTCTGATGTCCCATCTCCATTGTCTGCCCTAACCCCCGTTATAATTTGCCTTGCCTTAATACCCCGCAGTTGTTCGCTAAAAGGCCACCAGTCTTTTCACCATGTTCATAAAACTTACTGCTATTCCTAATTAAAGAACCTTCTATTTGCAGCGTAGAAAGAAGATTAAGTTTTGTTTGCATACTCAAACGTTCTTTATACAATGCAGGTGTTGGCAATTTTGCTTACTGTCTGCCGATGCTTAAAATAAGATCTGAAATAAGTTTCTGCTCCTGCATGATAGATTTTCTCTTAAATGCAGCTAAAAAAATAATTTCTCCTCAAAGAAATGCCTTCATTGCCTCCCATATATTTTTTTTTTTGCACACCTGACGTCTTATTCTCAACCAAAAAGGTTTTAGTTTGAGAGGAAATGTTGGTGACAAATTGTTCATCTGGAAGCAATAATGGATCTAGTCTCAAGTGCTTTCTCACAAAATCATAACCCTTAAGCGTCATGTTAAGCAGAAGTGGCGCATGGTCAGAGATGGTGATACTTTCATAGCTGCAAGAAAAAATATTGCTAGTTAATAAATGATCAATAAAAAAGTAATCTATTCTAGTATATGTATGATGTACATGAGAGAAAAATGAATAATCTCTACTGGAGGGATATAGAAACCTCCATGGATCTGTGAGGCCATATTCTCCAAGAAAGGACTTAACATAGGTTGCAGATTTGTTTGGAGATGCATGTTTAGAAGATGAACGGTCCAATATTGCATCCATAAAGAAATTAAAGTCCCCTCCTAAAATGAAAGAATATGTATTTAGATCTGAGAAGTGTGAAAATAAATAGCGAAAAAATTGTACATCATCAAAATTAGGTGCATAAAGATTAGCTAATGTTACTAGTTGATTTCCAAGTTTACCTGATACGATGATAAACCGACCATTTTTATCTGATATCACCGCAGAGGGCGTAAATGAAATAGTTTGATCAAAAAGTATGGCTGCACCTCTGGCCTTTGCTTTAAAATTCGAATGATAGCATTGTCCTGACCAACATTTTGTCAAACGTGTATGATCTGAATCCTGCAAATGCGTTACCTGTAGAAATACAACGGCTTTAAATTGCTATATATGTAAGAAAACTTTCGTTTTATAGGATGGTTCATTCCCTTCACATTCCAACTAACCATAGTGAAATCACTGTTCATTAAAAAAATGTATATAACTTTGTATATTAAGTAACCACAAAAAAAGGAAGAAAAAAAAAGTAAAACTCTTCAAATCAGAAACAATAAGTAAAAAATAAAAAAACGTCAACAAAAATAACAACACTTACCCAGCAGGTTGCATGTAACAGCAACCGCTTCAAACCCTGTTCTAGTCCCATACGCGTAATTTACTTGCAAGCTACTGGCTTAATCCCTGCTGTAATGACTTCTACCCCAGCTGGGAAAAAAGGTTTATGGATGCCCAAATCATGACAAGCACATTTAACTTTAAGTTCAAATTAAATGGAAAGAAAAAAAAAAGACATACAGCAACACAGGTTCGCTGACAGGTCCAGACAGTTCGGCAATATTTCTGTCTATTTCTCCTACAGTGTGTTAATTAGCTGCACACACACGTTAAAACGCCAGTGTTTCTACGGGTGGATCTCTCTGTGCATGAGACGTCTGTGAGGTTAGTGCGGCCATCCTGGTCGGTAAATCCTGTTTCCATGTTTCCTGTCTGTACTTCCAGACCACTAACATGTAACTCAGACTCATCCCACCTTGTTCTGATCCAACACAGACAGAGCCTGGCAGGGGAAAAGTGAATGTGTGTACACGGCTTATATCCCAGGTGGTTTGTGTGTCTCAGATTTAAAACATCAGATAAACAACTCAGCTGTGACCTCAGAGTGTTTTAAAGCTCAGCTAATTGTTAAAATGGTTCATGTATGAGCTAAAAACCGGTTTTATTGTCATAACGGTGAAGGAAAAGGTCCTGGCGCTGATTCTGCTGCAGCATGCTTCACCGTTTTCCTCTTTTCTACGTGAGCCGCCAGATTTGACGTAGAAATGCTGCAGTGCTGACAAACGTCTGAATCAAGGTTGGTTTTTTTGTGCAGGTTTGAAGCTTCTCCTGAGAGGCCGTGTGGGCGTTCAGCTAAGAGGCCTCTTTTCCAGCTCATTCAGGTTAGAGGACACTCAGCGCCCACCAAGCGTGTACGATACGGTGGCGGCGCCGTCTCCATTGTGCTTTACTTTACGTCCTGAAAATGACCGTGTGCCTCCTCATACAGCTGAAACCCAGAGGGGGAGGAGGTGTGTGTGTGTGTGTGTGTGCAACCAACCGTGGTGAAAAGATAATGGGAAAGCAAAGAGCATCATTACCTTTCTCCACGCCGCTCTGCACCTCCTGCCTCCTCATAAACTGTCAGGAAAAGATGGAGTGGATGTCACTGGTCGGCTTTCTGGAACTGGACCAGTTTCTGAATCTAAACACTGAATTTCAGAAGCTCCGGAATATTTTCATCACGTCAGGAAACACCTACAACACTGATGCACATTTTTCCAGTTAAACTGCAAATTTACCATCTTTTATTTTACTATTTTATCTGTAGATGCTTTGATCACTTTAACGTTTCCATCAGATATTTTTGGAAGCATTTTCTGGAACAAGTAAAGTAGAAGTGAACTGAAATGTCGTATGCAACTGTGGAGGGAAAATAAAGATGAAGCCTTCAAGCTAGCAAACAGCTTCATCAACATGCAGCGCGTTAGTTCAACACGGTTAATCCTGATCAATAAACTCAGCTGAGACGCCGAGCAGCTCGGTAACACGCTGCACAGCCATGCTGAAGTCAAACAATGACACGTAGTAAAGAACAAGAGAAATTAGCTTGTTGGCGTCCGGCGTTTTTAACTTAATAATAATGATGATAATAATATAGTAAACATTATTTGTATTAATTGGAGTCGAAGTTTTATCTCAGAATAAAACGTTTGAGTATCTTTGCGTGAAAGAAAGTTGACCCCGCCCCCAAATCAGGGTTTGCTCTGATTGGTCTGTTCTTACGGTCTGACATGAAAAAGTGTTTTCAACTGGATGAAAACATACAATCTTCCCAATGTTTGCATACTGTACGTCCCTGGCTCAGGCTGGTAACTATGTAGGAAGGTGAGACAGCCTGGATGACCATGTGACCCCCACAGAGTCGACTTTAGCAGGAAAACAAGAACGTCAGAACTTACTGCGTTTGCTGTTCCAGTGGAAGAGAAGTCGCGTAACGAGGAATAAGTTTTCATCTGTGAAGAAAAACCAGCAATCTGCTGAGTTTTATGGGCCAGTGAGACCAGTAAACACTCCCGTCAGACCAGCAGGAAAATGGCCGCTGTGCCAGATGTCCAGTTCGTCGCTGTGTTTGGGCTGAAACGGGACGCTTTCGTTCTGTACGAGCCGCCTTCGGGATGTTTTGTACCAGATGTTCCATGACCAGAACACGTCCTCATCAAAGGAACAGAAACAGAGTGTTGATAGAAAAGAGCTGCAGGTCTCCGACGTCCCCGATGTCGGAGTTTGTATTTTGACGTTTTGTTTGTTTTGACATTTGTTTAACGACAGGGTGGGTTCCTGCAGCCCACAAACTGCAACTGAAGATGTTTTAGAGGCTTCTCGGCAGGTTAGAATAACCTTCATCAATCTAATAATTCTCCTGTGATTCTTCAGATCAGCTCCAAAGTCAGACATTTTGTTGGAATGTGAAAAATTATCTGCGTTCAGCAGGAAATAAAATGCAGATAAACTCTTGTGATCGGCCCCGGTAGTTACAGATAAGCATTTAGCATAAAACCAACGATGTTGTTGTGATAAAGGTCACTGCACATGTTGTAATTCCAACTTTTATTTTCCATGAAGTTGCATTAACTTGTTCTGTGGTGGCTTCTGGACCAGGCGGCTGGAAATAAAACCGTCATTGACTGACCAGGTTAACTCAAGCCTGAATAAAATAAAGAGAAAATATGAAAACAAAATAAAGAAGAAGCCTCCAACATTTTATTCTTTACAGCTTTTCCATCTTTACACAGATTTCCGTGATTTTACTCTTTAACAACCTTCAAATTTTGATCAATACGTCACGGTTTGATCAATTTTTGGTTTGTTGGTTAAAAAAAAACCCCTGAATTTTACTCACGAACAAATGTAAACAATAGTTTCTAACTACTCTGCTAATTATACACGTGTGAAAACAAACATTTCCAGTCGGTTCCTCTGGAAACGATACATTTCTGAGTAGTTTTGCAGCGTCTTCCAGCCATGAGATCATCTGATCAGAACACGGTACCGACGACTGGATGCAGGTCGTCGGTACTGAAATGTCCCACAAGGTCTCCAGAAGATCTGCTGGTTTTCATGACAATCAAACTATTTTCTAAGATATTTGTCTAATACTATCTTATAAGCTCTAAGAAGCTTCTTTGGATGACTGTTTTACGTTGTTTTTGTAAAAATTCCCCCCCCAACATGATGCATTTCCGTTTGTATTTAAACTAACCCGGTTGATGATTTTTCGGTCTGATATTTATCTGTTTGATGATTTTTATTCTAACTAAATAAAATCAGTGTTTATCTTATATAAACCCTTTCTTCTGTGTTTTCTAATGCAGACACATGCAGGGTGCCCCTGCCCCCAGAAAGCTTGGGTCCGGCCCTGCGGGAGCGTGAAGTTAATCTGAGAAGGCAGACGGCGTTTGTGTTTCTGTGTGATCAGCAGGTCCAGAGTCTCCTTTTGGCGTCTTCGCCTCCAGACTTTGGTTTCGCGACGCTGCAGCAGCTCTGCAGGCAGTTTGGAAAGGATTTACTGTTCCAGCCGAGTCCCGGCTCTCTGCTTCTGAGACATTCAGCTGAATCTACAATCTGTCATTTCCAGCATTTTGTAATTACCCCCCCCTCCCAACCCAACCCTTACACTCACACCTCCCCCCTCTCCATGAGCCAGACAGGCTCAGCTGAAAAGTCCACATTTCGCGCTCAGCTGAGGGTTAAACGTACTCCTGGAGGCTGTAGCTGTCCTTGAGGTCTTTTTGGGGGAGTCTGGAGGGGGACGCGTAGCTCCTGGTCTCCTGGACCGCCGGACTTTTCTCCTGCTTCACTTTGTCCGTCTGCAGCTGGACGCTTTTGTTTTTCCTGTTTTTGGGTTGCTCGTCCTGCAGCTCCCGCCTCCGCCGCTCGTCCTGCAGCTCCCGCCTCCGCCGCTCGTCCTGCAGCTCCCGCCTCCGCCGCTCGTCTCTGCGCGGCTCCAACCGGTCGGGGTCGGCAGAGGCGGCGTGGTCCGGTCGCCTCGACCGCTTCCCGGGACACGACAAACAGAAAATGACCCCCCCAGCCAGGAGGAATCCAGCAGAGATAAAGGTGACGCACAGAGCGCCGCCGGGCTGGTATTTGCTGTTGTCCGGCAGGTCCGTGGTCAGGAAGGCGGTGATGACTTCGTTGGTGAACCAGGACGCCGGGACCAGGCAGAGGAGGCTGGCCAGGATGAAGCAGCCCCCCGCAGCGATGGCTGTGTGCCCCTTGGCTCGGTGGCTCCCCCCCCAGCGGGTACATTTAAGCCCCAATGAGGCGAGACAGAGTCCGAACGCGGCCACCATGCAGCACAGAACCATGGCGGCTCGCATGAGCTGCAGCGACGGCGGCAGCGACAGCAGCGAGTTCTTCATGGTGCAGCTGAAGACGCCGGACGTGTACCAGACGCAGTCCATCCACAGACCCTGCATCTGCGAGATGGGGGTCATGATGCTGGTCCACACGCTGATGCTCACCTTCCAGTTGGGCAGCAGCGTGGCCACGGTGGCGCCGAGGACGCCCAGCAGCGCCAGGGCGAACGCCAGGATCTGAATGGCAGCGGAGAGCATGGCGGGCCCCCCCCCCGGTCCGGTGGCGTCCCGGCGGGTCCTGACAGCGGAGAACTCCTCAGTGGAGGCTCCAGCGGGCTGCGACCGGAGGAGAAATGAGGAGTGAAGTGAGCGTGGGAGCGTGACGGACACACAGCTGAGGCTGCTGATGGGAATCTGCCGCTTCCAGCATGGGGGGGGCGGCGGGGGGGCGATGATTTAGTTACTCTGCAGCTCAAGTGGTGATCATCGACACTCAATTATGTGTTTTAAAGCTGCAGCGTCCCTGAGCGGCGCTCCGAGTTCTGCTGGACCAAACGGGTCTTACCTGGGGGGGGGGGGGGGGTTCCTGAGACGCGGCGTGGGGGGGTGAACTGGAGCCTCTGCCTGCTGTCTCCTTGGCAACTGTACAAACAGTTTCATCCCATTCTGCACCAGCAGACGTCCCCGGCGTCCTGCAGACCCGGTCGGAGCAGAACTCTCCGGTTCTGGTCGGACCTGAAGGTCACCGAGCCGCAGAGCAGCGTTCTTATCTGATGGCGGTGCGTCGGCGCCGCTGAAACGTCTCCAAACTGCAGATTTCTTCTTTTCTTTGCAGAATTCCTGAAAGCGGACCGGGTGCCCCCCCCGCCGCGCTCATGACGGATGTTCCTGATGGTATCTGCTGCGGCGGGAACGTCTCTTCTGCTGCGGCTGATAAAGCCGCCGAGCTGTGAATCAAGGTGTCGCCGCGTCATGTGACCGCCTGAAGAATCGGCCACTGCAACGCGCTGATAAGCGTCCGGGGCCCGCCCACCGGCCCGCCCGCCCACCGGCTCCGTGGCGACGGGACTCGGCAACCTGTCATTACCATAATCCTGCAGACCTGCTCAGACCTGAGCTGCAAACCAGAAACACTCATTTCCTCCATGTGGGAAAAAACCAGTTTACAGACGCCGTTTCCACCAACATGGCTGCTAATTATTGTTGTCGTGACGACCAAGAGAAGTCCCCACAAACAAAGCCCAACTTGGACGGTGGGTTTCCCAGCGCCGATGCAGCGGCGGCGTCATCTGATGCAGAGGCTCGGGTTTGTGGTCGTTTCACATCAACATGTGTGTGTGTGTGTGTGTGTGTTTGGACCTGTTTATGTTTATAGAACAGAGTAAATCCTTTGTTTAGCAGAAGCAAACATGACATTTTTCCTCGTATTTATTTTGTGTTTCAGCAGAAACAAAATGAACATTTTTAATGTTTCATGCAGTTCTGCTGGATTCAACTGGATTTAAATCATTTTAGTAGAAGTTTAAGAAACGCTTCTTTTTATTGTAAATATTCTGAACTGCAGCTTTTCTAGCAGTAAAAAAGTCGTTTTTAAGCAGAACAAACAAAACTTCATCTTAAAATGTTTTTCTGAGAATTATTTGATATTTTTCTACTTTAAACTGAGTTTTGGCTGAAAGACGCTGCGATGATAAAACCCTGCAGGTTGTGTCTGAATATCAGGCTGTGTGTTTTACCGTCGTCCTGCTTTTAACCATAAAATTCATCTGAACAAAGTGTGAAGGTTAGAAAACAGAAACTGATCTGATTCCAGTAAATCTGATGAGAAACGTTTCTAGTTTCTCCTCGACTTTACAGCTGAAATATTTATTTCAACAGAAACAATTTAATGACGTTTAACCAACAAATAAAAATCTATTTAAAGGTGGAATAACTGAAGAAATGCCTCTGAGTTGCCACGGCGACAGCAGCCGTCTGTCATCCCGAGCATCAGCTGCCGTCGCCGTGGCAGCAGATCTCTGCAGGCGACTCGGCCCGGAAGGATGAACGTTCCTGTGATTTGGTGCCGTTTCACCTTTCTGTTTAAATGTCGTTTTCATGGAATTAATGAGAAGAAGAAACCAATTTTATTTCATTCTTTTTATTTTTATTTTCTTTGTTTCATTGAGTTTTTCTGAGTTTAAGAGATTTTTTAATTCATTCTTATTTTTATTTGAAATGTTTGCTTATTTTGCTGCATTTTTTATCCATTTTTGCCTGATTTAAAATAATTTACAAATATTTAATTCTAATTCACTTAAATATTTGTTTGATTGCAGTTTTTATTTGATTAAAATTTTTTATATTTTTCAGGAAGATTTATTTATATTAAATCATAATTAAATAATATTTATTAGTATATGTTTTATTTTTATTTTATTAAAATTGTTTAGATTTTTCAGTAAGATTTATTTATATTAAATCATAATTAAATAATATTTATTAGTATATGTTTTATTTTTATTTGATTAAAATTGTTTATATTTTTCAGGAAGATTTATTTATATTAAATCATAATTAAATAATATTTATTAGTATGTTTTTTATTTTTATTTGATTGAAATTGCTTATATTTTTCAGGAAGATTTTTATATTAAATAATAATTGAATAATATTTATTAATGTGTTTTCATTCTTATTTGATTAAAATTGTTTATATTTTTTAGGAAGATTTTTTTCTATATTAAATAATAATTGAATAATATTTATTAATGTGTTTTGATTCTTATTTGATTAAAATTGTTTATATTTTTTAGGAAGATTTTTTTCTATATTAAATAATTAAATATTAATGTCATGTTTTTATTTTATTTGTCAGATTGTGTTTATTTTATGAGATTTTTTTTCCTCAATGTGTTTTTTATGTTTGTGTGAAGAAATAAATCCCATCAAATGTGAAATTTAATCTGAATTTATGTTTTATATTAATTTTATGTTCATGGTTTTCAGGCTGTGAGTTTTTGTTCATCTTTTCTCAGAAGCAGCAATTCCACAATCTTTCATGCAAACAGCAGAAATTAGCTTCACACTCATCACTTTGACCTCTGACCCCTCTGAGCGCCAATGAAGGGGCTGAATTAACCCATCTGGTGGGAACCCCCCTCCCCCCCCCCCCCCGGTGCTCCAAATGAAGAGCTTTATCTCTGCTGTACACACACACACACACACACACACACACACTCAGTGTATTTTGAACAAAGCAGGTCCTCATGAGGTGGATTTTAAAAATCCAGGATCAGCACTTTGTTCAGATTTCGGCTTGGAGTCGATCTTTAAATTCTCCTGGAAACAAATGATTCTGGTCCTGGTCCTGGTCCTGATTCTGATTCTGGTCCTGGTCCTGGTCCTGGTCCTGGTCCTGATCCTGATCCTGATCCTGGACCTGGTCCAGAAGCTCCGGACCAGGACCCCCCCCCCCCCCCCCCCCCCGAGGGGAATGATAAACATGATCAGGGTCACATTGTTCCTGTAAACGGTTCCCAGAGGACAGTTTATCCCACCGCTCTCAGAGCCAGCAGGAAAACCAGGTTTTTACTTGTTCTGGACACACGGGGTGTTCGGGTTCGCGAGGGGGGGGGGGGGGGGGGGGGTGGGGGGTGGATTCTGTCATGTTTGACTTTGTGCAGAACTTTGAAGACTTTCTGTTGTTAAAATGTGCTTTATAAATAAAGTGGACTAAATTATCTGAACATCAGGTGGTGTCTGTGTTTCATCCCTCCCTTAGGTTAATTAATTATTTATTTGTGAGGTTTTTCTGTGCCATCATAGGATGGAGAAACAGCGATCATGTTAGAAACAGACTGTTTTTGTTGTTTAGTCTATGTGGGAGTCACATGATAGTAGAGGAGAGAAAAACAAAGAGAACTAAAGAATATTAACAGGAAATCTGAATAAAAACAACATATTTACTAAATAATTCCAGGGTTGAGAAGCATGGATGTTTGGGTGACTGTTTTCTCTCCAACCATTAACTTTGTTTGTTTTTGGGTTTTTTTTAAAGAAAATTCTTTTAATTATTTTCATATTGGTTTTTATAACCCAAATGTTCTCTAGAAAATGAGCATCTATTGCGTTTCAGGAACCTTTTCTTTTCAAAATCTAACCGGAAGTAAAACTCTACTCGCTTATTGATAACTCGATGCCTCCCTCTGGTGGCCATGGCCTGTAATTACACCTGTTAACACTAATACAAACATGAATAACAAATATTTAAAAAAAACAAACAAATATAAAAATAACAAACTTCACATTAATTTAGATATAATTGTGGTGTTTTCTTTTGGCTCCCTGTGGAAAAAGGGGCCCTTCCAGCCAGGGCCAACTACACTTATAATATTGCATTCTTAAAGGTGGAGTATGTAAAATTTTCAATATTTTCAAAAAAATTAACTAAAAATAACTACAATCATAATTAGATAGGTTTTTTTGTTTGTTTGTTTTTTAAACATGTAGGTTCCAGCCCATATTTGATGTTAATAAATTACAAGTTTAATTAACGACAAACACCCTTCTTAAATGTTTGCCTTCCAGTAAAAAAATGTGCTTTTTGTCATTTGTCATTAATTAAACTTGTAATTTAATAACACATCGAATATGGACAGACTGGAACCTACATGTTCAAAATGATTGTAGTTATTTTATTAGTTAATTTATTTTGAAAATATTGATAATCTTACATACTCTTACATATCTTACATACTCCACCTTTAAAAGGATAATATATAATTTCATGGCAGTACTGTTGTACTTACTTTTACTTTATTATGTCATATTTCTATTTAATTAAATTTAGATAAATTATATGTTGCTAAAACGTACATGGTGAATCTTTATAGTTTCATGAACAGCATCAAGTGGCATATAAAGACGCATTTTTAGAAGCATAAAATGCATAGAAAATTATAATAACATTAATAATAATAATAATAATGGAAAAAATGTACAAAGATCACTTGCAAACAACACAAAATAGCTTCCACAGTTGAACATTAGAATAATCCAAATGATAAATTGTTCTTATGAATTAGATAATTTAGCTTGACAGTTCAGCTGGTCTAGACGCAGATTTTATAAAACTAAAATAAAGTTTGCTGTTTGCAGGAACAATGGAGCAGCTTGGAGCTAAATTAGCTAGTTTTATCTTCTACTTACTGCATGCTGGCTTCTGTTTTATTCCTCCAGTTTGCCTCATCTTCCCATCGCCAGACAGAAAAAATCCCTCCAGGAACTGCTTTCAGGTGGTTGTAAATGTAAACTTTTCTCACTGTTCCAGCTCCGTATGGAGGACCTGAGGACCACAGACCGCACCAAGAGGACCACAGACCGCACGGAGAGGACCACAGACCGCACGAAGAGGACCACAGACCGCACGAAGAGGACCACAGACCGCACGAAGAGGACCACAGACCGCACGAAGAGGACCACAGACCGCACCAAGAGGACCACAGACCGCACGGAGAGGACCACAGACCGCACGAAGAGGACCACAGACCGCACGAAGAGGACCACAGACCGCACGAAGAGGACCACAGACCGCACGAAGAGGACCACAGACCGCACGAAGAGGACCACAGACCGCACGAAGAGGACCACAGACCGCACGAAGAGGACCACAGACCGCACGGAGAGGACCACAGACCGCACGGAGAGGACCACAGACCGCACGAAGAGGACCACAGACCGCACGAAGAGGACCACAGACCGCACGAAGAGGACCACAGACCGCACGGAGAGGACCACAGACCGCACGGAGAGGACCACAGACCGCACGAAGAGGACCACAGACCGCACGAAGAGGACCACAGACCGCACGAAGAGGACCACAGACCGCACGAAGAGGACCACAGACCGCACGAAGAGGACCACAGACCGCACGAAGAGGACCACAGACCGCACGAAGAGGACCACAGACCGCACGAAGAGGACCACAGACCGCACGGAGAGGACCACAGACCGCACGAAGAGGACCACAGACCGCACGGAGAGGACCACAGACCGCACGAAGAGGACCACAGACCGCACGAAGAGGACCACAGACCGCACGAAGAGGACCACAGACCGCACGAAGAGGACCACAGACCGCACGGAGAGGACCACAGACCGCACGGAGAGGACCACAGACCGCACGAAGAGGACCACAGACCGCACGAAGAGGACCACAGACCGCACGAAGAGGACCACAGACCGCACGAAGAGGACCACAGACCGCACGAAGAGGACCACAGACCGCACGGAGAGGACCACAGACCGCACCAAGAGGACCACAGACCGCACGGAGAGGACCACAGACCGCACGAAGAGGACCACAGACCGCACGAAGAGGACCACAGACCGCACGAAGAGGACCACAGACCGCACGAAGAGGACCACAGACCGCACGAAGAGGACCACAGACCGCACGAAGAGGACCACAGACCGCACGGAGAGGACCACAGACCGCACGAAGAGGACCACAGACCGCACGGAGAGGACCACAGACCGCACGAAGAGGACCACAGACCGCACGGAGAGGACCACAGAGCGCACGAAGAGGACCACAGACCGCACGGAGAGGACCACAGACCGCACGAAGAGGACCACAGACCGCACGAAGAGGACCACAGACCGCACGAAGAGGACCACAGACCGCACGAAGAGGACCACAGACCGCACGGAGAGGACCACAGACCGCACGAAGAGGACCACAGACCGCACGGAGAGGACCACAGACCGCACGGAGAGGACCACAGACCGCACGGAGAGGACCACAGACCGCACGGAGAGGACCACAGACCGCACGGAGAGGACCACAGACCGCACGGAGAGGACCACAGACCGCACGGAGAGGACCACAGACCGCACGGAGAGGACCACAGACCGCACGAAGAGGACCACAGACCGCACGGAGAGGACCACAGACCGCACCAAGAGGACCACAGACCGCACCAAGAGGACCACAGACCGCACGAAGAGGACCACAGACCGCACGGAGAGGACCACAGACCGCACGGAGAGGACCACAGACCGCACGGAGAGGACCACAGACCGCACGGAGAGGACCACAGACCGCACGGAGAGGACCACAGACCGCACGGAGAGGACCACAGACCGCACGGAGAGGACCACAGAGCGCACGGAGAGGACCACAGACCGCACGAAGAGGACCACAGACCGCACGAAGAGGACCACAGACCGCACGGAGAGGACCACAGACCGCACGAAGAGGACCACAGACCGCACGGAGAGGACCACAGACCGCACGGAGAGGACCACAGACCGCACGAAGAGGACCACAGAGCGCACGGAGAGGACCACAGAGCGCACGGAGAGGACCACAGACCGCACGGAGAGGACCACAGACCGCACGAAGAGGACCACAGACCGCACGAAGAGGACCACAGACCGCACGAAGAGGACCACAGACCGCACCAAGAGGACCACAGACCGCACGGAGAGGACCACAGACCGCACGAAGAGGACCACAGACCGCACGAAGAGGACCACAGACCGCACGAAGAGGACCACAGACCGCACGAAGAGGACCACAGACCGCACGAAGAGGACCACAGACCGCACGAAGAGGACCACAGACCGCACGAAGAGGACCACAGACCGCACGAAGAGGACCACAGACCGCACGGAGAGGACCACAGACCGCACGAAGAGGACCACAGACCGCACGAAGAGGACCACAGACCGCACGAAGAGGACCACAGACCGCACGGAGAGGACCACAGACCGCACGGAGAGGACCACAGACCGCACGAAGAGGACCACAGACCGCACGAAGAGGACCACAGACCGCACGAAGAGGACCACAGACCGCACGAAGAGGACCACAGACCGCACGAAGAGGACCACAGACCGCACGAAGAGGACCACAGACCGCACGGAGAGGACCACAGACCGCACCAAGAGGACCACAGACCGCACGGAGAGGACCACAGACCGCACGAAGAGGACCACAGACCGCACGAAGAGGACCACAGACCGCACGAAGAGGACCACAGACCGCACGAAGAGGACCACAGACCGCACGAAGAGGACCACAGACCGCACGAAGAGGACCACAGACCGCACGGAGAGGACCACAGACCGCACGAAGAGGACCACAGACCGCACGGAGAGGACCACAGAGCGCACGAAGAGGACCACAGACCGCACGGAGAGGACCACAGAGCGCACGAAGAGGACCACAGACCGCACGGAGAGGACCACAGACCGCACGAAGAGGACCACAGACCGCACGAAGAGGACCACAGACCGCACGAAGAGGACCACAGACCGCACGGAGAGGACCACAGACCGCACGAAGAGGACCACAGACCGCACGGAGAGGACCACAGACCGCACGGAGAGGACCACAGACCGCACGGAGAGGACCACAGACCGCACGGAGAGGACCACAGACCGCACGGAGAGGACCACAGACCGCACGGAGAGGACCACAGACCGCACGGAGAGGACCACAGACCGCACGGAGAGGACCACAGACCGCACGAAGAGGACCACAGACCGCACGGAGAGGACCACAGACCGCACGGAGAGGACCACAGACCGCACCAAGAGGACCACAGACCGCACGAAGAGGACCACAGACCGCACGGAGAGGACCACAGACCGCACGGAGAGGACCACAGACCGCACGGAGAGGACCACAGACCGCACGGAGAGGACCACAGACCGCACGGAGAGGACCACAGACCGCACGGAGAGGACCACAGAGCGCACGGAGAGGACCACAGACCGCACGAAGAGGACCACAGACCGCACGGAGAGGACCACAGACCGCACGGAGAGGACCACAGACCGCACGGAGAGGACCACAGACCGCACGAAGAGGACCACAGACCGCACGAAGAGGACCACAGACCGCACGAAGAGGACCACAGACCGCACGAAGAGGACCACAGACCGCACGGAGAGGACCACAGACCGCACGGAGAGGACCACAGACCGCACGAAGAGGACCACAGACCGCACGAAGAGGACCACAGACCGCACGGAGAGGACCACAGACCGCACGAAGAGGACCACAGACCGCACGAAGAGGACCACAGACCGCACGGAGAGGACCACAGACCGCACGGAGAGGACCACAGACCGCACGGAGAGGACCACAGACCGCACGGAGAGGACCACAGACCGCACGGAGAGGACCACAGACCGCACGGAGAGGACCACAGACCGCACGGAGAGGACCACAGACCGCACGAAGAGGACCACAGACCGCACGGAGAGGACCACAGACCGCACGGAGAGGACCACAGACCGCACCAAGAGGACCACAGACCGCACCAAGAGGACCACAGACCGCACGGAGAGGACCACAGACCGCACGGAGAGGACCACAGACCGCACGGAGAGGACCACAGACCGCACGGAGAGGACCACAGACCGCACGGAGAGGACCACAGACCGCACGAAGAGGACCACAGACCGCACGGAGAGGACCACAGACCGCACCAAGAGGACCACAGACCGCACCAAGAGGACCACAGACCGCACGAAGAGGACCACAGACCGCACGGAGAGGACCACAGACCGCACGGAGAGGACCACAGACCGCACGGAGAGGACCACAGACCGCACGGAGAGGACCACAGACCGCACGGAGAGGACCACAGACCGCACGAAGAGGACCACAGACCACACGGAGAGGACCACAGACCGCACGGAGAGGACCACAGACCGCACGGAGAGGACCACAGACCGCACGAAGAGGACCACAGACCGCACGGAGAGGACCACAGACCGCACGAAGAGGACCACAGACCGCACGGAGAGGACCACAGACCGCACGAAGAGGACCACAGACCGCACGAAGAGGACCACAGACCGCACGAAGAGGACCACAGACGGCACGGAGAGGACCACAGACCGCACGGAGAGGACCACAGACCGCACGGAGAGGACCACAGACCGCACGGAGAGGACCACAGACCGCACGAAGAGGACCACAGACCGCACGAAGAGGACCACAGACCGCACGAAGAGGACCACAGACCACACGGAGAGGACCACAGACCACACGGAGAGGACCACAGACCACACGGAGAGGACCACAGACCGCATGGAGAACTCCCAACGGATACGAGGCTGAAGTTAGCTTCCGATTCGCAATATGTGTAAAGGGCAATTCCACTGAATTTGTCGGAAACAACACCATATTAGACCAGGTCCTGACAAAAAACTACAACACTTAGACTCTTCAAACCTGGGCTGAAATATTCCACATACTATGCAGATTCAATAAAACATAGTGTCTGATTTGTGAAACATTTCTTTTTTCATTCATTTTGTGACAAGCGAAATTATGGAATTTTTTTTATATTGTACAAACTTTAACCCATTTGATATTTTGTTTTGCAGATTATCATCTTGTATCCAATTACAGTTTTGTAATACAAGACAAAGTCATACTTTTCCTTTCTCATTTTTAAACAACAAAATTAAATGTAAATGTTTGCATTATGTGAATCTTGAAGCATGCTTGTAATATTTCCCCATTAGCCAGCATGTCATTTTTTATACAATAAGTAGTCTTTTTATTTCCACTGTGTAACACACAGTAGCTGGGTGAGGCAACTGATGTTATCACTCTCTTGCAGTACATTGAAGACACCAGTCTTTCTTGTAGTTAAATGTGTTTTAAAGTTATGACAAAATTATATGAGTCAAATGTCATTCTTACTTGTTTGCCCCAGTATATCTGGAACCTAACATATTAAAACATCTTTTATTTATCTTTAGAGCTGCAGTTGGTGAGCCTATATGCTACTGGTTCAGGGGCATACAGAGCTGACAACTGCTTCCTTGCAAATCAGCTTGAAATCATTTTAAGCATTTATTTTGCATGTAATCTTCACTGTCTTGAAAACGCACTTACAGCTCAGCAACGCTGCTTCTATGTAAGTAACAGATTATAAAATTGATCTGATACTGTAATCAGACACTTACTGAGTTTTTTTTTTTTCTAGCAAGCAGTGGCTCATAAGAGTGGGCAGATTAATCCTAAATCAATATTATAGATCCCCAGGGTTGTATCAATATCATTTAATTCCAGCATGACATCTATATTTTACTGGCAAAAGGCTTTCAAGGCAAAAGATTTTTTCATAAGAACTAAGCAACCGGTTTTTCTTTAGGCCAGCTGTTCTTAAACTTTGTGCAACACAGTACCCCTTGTAAAATATTTTTTAGCCAAGTTGCCCCTAACCACTGCAAAGTATTTTTGGTTAAGAAAAAACATGAAATACAACACATTTGTGTTTGGTTCATTAAACTTTAACCTTGCAAAACAATGGCAATTGTTTTGCACATCTCCACTAAGCTTCAACCAGGACTCCGTTGTTTGCGTTGTGACCCGTTACAGGTGGAGTTCAAGTCACGTCAGAATGTGGGATTTTGGCAGGAATGAAAAGGTGTAAATCTAAATTTAAATTCAGTTTATAAATTTACACTGATATTTAGTGATACATATTAAAAATGTAAAATATATTTATAAATTTAATCAAGGATGTTTTAAAGAATACATAAAAATACATAGGTTTAAAAAAAAAACCTGGAATGCCTTGAAGTACCCCAGGGGTACCATTCCTCCATTTGAGAAACGGTGCTTTAGACTTTATTTTTCCTCAGGCAATTGTGTGACAATAGGGAAAAAAAAATTTGTGACATATATTTTGTTTTAAATAGTTTACAAGCTTAAATTTTGTAATTAAAAAGTTTCATGTGACAGAAATTTTTGTTTCGTGTTTTATTACAATCCTGACCAATAATAAAAGGCAACAATCATCAAAAGATTGTGAAATTGCAAGCATAAAATAATGTAATTGGTATCAGTATTAACAATAACCTGGATTAACCTGGTATTGGATCTATACCAAAGTTTTCTATACCATCCAGCTGTAGTCTACCCATACCAGCTACTGATCTGTAATCTCATGGTAGGTATATCGACTTTGTTGATGATCACTTGTGTTATTCGGAGAAATGCTGCATTTTCAAAACTTTTTCCAGATTTTTTATTGTGTCATAAAGTCGTCATACTTTAACCCAACCTTTCGCAAACTGTCGTTTAAAAAAATATATCTCCAAATGCGTCCTGCAGTTAAACTAGCCATATTATCCTAGCCTACATCATGCTATTTGTTGATTCCCAGGATGAAGGCGAGACTGGATTTTTTTTCCTTTTTAAATTTTGGTAATAGAAACTGAGGTATTGCGATTTCATTTAATAATAAACATATTTATATCATTTGACAATAAAGATTGTTAGATTGTTAAGGGCGTTGCCAAAAGGCTCATTCGCATGTCTTTAGCCAAAAGATCCGTGCCGATTTGTGTTTGTTGTCGGAAAAGAAGAAACAAATGTAAGTCTATATAAAGCTGGTTTTGTTTCTTCGTGGAATAGCTTTAAATATTTGTAAAATGAGCGGCGCTGTTACAAAAAAGTATTCTTATTTAAGTAAACGGCCATGGATATTGCAGCGACGTACAGCCAAAATGCGTCGCAAATTAGGCTTCTTGAG
This sequence comes from Telmatherina bonti, assembly GCF_933228915.1. NCBI lineage: Eukaryota > Metazoa > Chordata > Actinopteri > Atheriniformes > Telmatherinidae > Telmatherina > Telmatherina bonti. The sequence goes on along the minus strand of NC_136614.1, from coordinate 8,153,019 downwards.
TAACCATTCCACTGCGGTGCCTATCGTTTTCACGTAGTCAAGCTAGCCGCTCCTAAATTAAATCCGCTCCTGTGCTCGGCTTTGCGGCAAAGGCGCAGAGACCGCTGCGCACAAACTATTTCCGGTTACAAAAATAAAGCGGTGAATTCTAAGACGTATTAATCACTAAAGATTTAAGCAGCTAAACGACATGAACCTTAAACTAACAAACTGTAATGCTGACATTTAGACTAAATAAATGATTGGAACACAAGGTGAGGTGTATGTGTATATACATATATGTATATATATATAAATATATATATACATATATGTATATATATATATACATATATATATAAATATACATATACATATATATATATAAATATACATATACATATATATATATAAATATACATATATATATACACACATATATATATATATATATATATATATATATATATATATATATATATGCTCAGATGTATGAAATTCATAATTTACATAATAGGGATTTTAGTGCTCCGTGCCAAATATTTTGACAACATTTTGTCTCCTCATGTCTCAGGAATTATCAAAATTCTTTTCTTCTTAACTCTTTAGGATTAAAAATGGAAAAGTTAAAAAGAGGGCAAAGACGTGGGTGTCCTGACTTGTGGTCAGAGTCAGGAGGAAAGGACAAACTAATTGCTGGACTATCAGTATTTGGAAATCTGAAAAAGAAAATCTCTTGGAGCAGTCCCATGTGGGGTGACTTGGCAGGAACAATATTCAATGACGTCAGTGAAAAAAAGGAAATGGCTGTATACTGTATGGAACAGTGACAGAAACTCTATTAGAACAAGAACCCTGTTGAGGAAGAAATCCAAGAATGGAAGCAGTTTTCATTGTCATCAAAATATAGAGAATTCTGATGACACAGAAAGAGACAGCACCTTTAAAAATGAGAGTGACACAGACATAGTAACAAATAATATGGAGACATACCAAGAAAAAGAAATAAATGTACTTCTGGAGGAAACCACAGTTGACTCCCTTTCTGCCAGGGTCAAATCACTGACTGAGAACCAAACTGAGGGCCAGGCAGAGACGTCTCAAAGTAGTGGTGATGGAGAAAGTGCTTTCAGCATGAAGTTAGATGATGATAGCCAGACCAGAAATAAAGATCAAACACCTGAAAATGCAAAGGAACTGATCCCGAATAATAAAGGCAGAGGAGTTGACATAACTAACAGAAGTGAGGCTGAATATTCAGCAGATACTTTATATTGTGTTTGTAAACAACCAAATGATCCAAATGAGCCTTATGCCCAGTGCAGTCTCTGTAAGGACTGGTTTCATCCTGTTTGGGTGGGCTACCAAAGTGTATATGACATTTCCGTTATATCACCTTGGTACTGCCCTTCCTGTAGCAGAACTACCCAGAAGACAGACTCTGGACAGATGGCCAGTATAAAGAGAAGTCTAGCTTTTGACAATGAACAGCCATCTTGCCCTCCAAACTTCTCTATCAGTCTGACGAGAGAGGACTGGTCTGCAATCAAACCCGATGAAAGGAAAGGATACAGAGTGTTAAGGAAAGGATGGACTGATCTTATGACTGAGAAAATTGGCAGTGTAAACAAATATTGTGTACTGTCATTCAAGGTCAACAAAGTAAAAAGCAGAAAGAGTCGAAAGGCTAAAAAGTGTTTTTGGAGTGGAAAGGCCAAGTGCAAGTTCACTGGATGTGCTCGCCATTTCCTCTCGATAGAAAAAGATCCAGATATCATTGTTAATATCACTGTTGTAGGAAAGATCTTGCACCATTCTGATGAACAACATTCACGTCACTGTAAAGAACCAGAGCGTCAAAAAATGAAAGATAAACTCGGAGAATTAACTCCCGCTTCTTCACACAAAACAACTTGCCAGTGCTGATGAAGAGAAACTTTTATCAGGAAACTTCAGTGATGTGAAGTCTGTCCAAGTTCTGCAGAAGATTAGCAGTGACAAAAATCTTGACAACCGTTTGGATCGGGATGCATTCATTGAGTGTTTTCATCTTCAACAGAAGCTAAATGTGGTGGAACCGAGCTCAAAACTAAAACACAGCAGCATCCAGTACATAGCAATGTCCCCTTTCGTCGTACACTCCTATTCTGAGTCCCAGCTGGAAATTCTGCAATACCTACAGAGGAGCAACAGCTGTTTTCTGTATTTAGATGCCACAGGTAGTGTAGTTGCCAAACCTCATCCATCCAGCCAGTCTACAACCCAAACTGTGGTTCCTGTAGCTGAAATGATTTCATCAGATCAAACAACAGCAACCATCCTACACTGGTTTACTTGCTTGTGTCGAGACTTTTATAAAATTTTCCAAAAACACTTAAAACCACAAAAAGTTGAAACAGATTTTAGTTGGGCCATGATTCATGCTGTGATCCAGGCATTTAACACCATAACTGTGCAAGACTATCTAAAGGTTTGCTTCCAGTTGTGCCAGGAGAAAGATAAAAGGGAGGTGACTGTCATACACCTCTGCTCTGCTCACATGCTGAAGCTAGTAAGCATGAAGTTAACCAAGATGCAGTGCAAAAAAGATACAAAGGCCTTTTTTTTGTACTGTTTTGCACTTCTTCAAAACTCAACAACATTAAATCAGATTTTATCTATCATAAAGTGTATAGTATTTGCATTTTCAGCAAAAAAGAACACAGAGGGCTGTAAGAAACATTAGTTTGCACTGAACGATGCAATAAACACACAGAACACTGACCAAATCAAAGTTGAAATGGTAGAAGAGGAGGAAAGCCTTGCTGATTTAGAGGATTTCCAAAGATCCATCTCAAAATCATCGTCATTCTTTGCTCCCATTGAAGAGGTTGTCAGGCAAGCGCAACAAGAAGCTGAGGAGGAAGATGACATGGAGGAAACGGAACTGCCAAATCCACATTACTGCGAGTCACTATGTGGCATATTACTGCATTATGCAGGCATTGTTCCTCTTTGGACAGGACTTATGCTGACAGCTCACGGAAAAACACGGGATAGTAATACTGTTGTTGAGAACTGGTTTCGCACAACAAAAACAGTCATCCTCACTTCTAAACTACACAGAAGAGCAGGAGATTTTCTCCAGGTTCAGCATGAGTTTGTTGCGGGTCGATTAAAGGGAGTTATACTAAGAAAAAAAAGGGCACCTGCCTTGAAATCCAACTTTGAAGACAAACAGGTAACTGAGGGCCCAGAGGCTCTTCCTCTGACACAAGAAGAGCAGTGGAAAAAACGTACATCCCAAAAGAGAAAATCCAAATATTACAGTGCCCCCCCCTCCAACAAAAAAAGTTAAACTCTCTGCACCACAAAAACAAATGGGAAGCTGCCCACCAGGGAGGAGACGGAACCATAGGACACCGAACAATAAAGATGACAAATACTTGCACAATTGACAACCTCCTGTACACAATGCATTTGGCGATGAAAAGACGAGCAGGCATTGAAAATGACTTACAGAAACATGCAAATGCAGACTCATGGATAGCAACCTTACTTCAGGTGCATGAACATTTTGAAAAGAAGGAATGGGGTCAAGGAAAATGACTGTGGCTGAACCCGATCGGAAGATTCAAAGGGCAGTTATGGGATGCATTTGGGACAGAGGAGGACATGGTTGCTTGTCGGCTGGGATTCCTGCTAAACACAGAGCTTGTTGTAAAGTGCCAAAATCCAGCCTGCCCTGTTGCAACAAAGATGTCCAACAGCATTGAAATTCTGTGAGCAAATCAATATTACTTGAATTTGTAGCATCCACGTCATTTCTTTAAATAGTTGTGTTTCTTTAAATAGTCTGTTTATTTTGTCCTCTTTTCCCCAAGCTGTGAGGATTTTGGTGACTTTCAGGCTGATGTCGACAAGTGGGCTAGTGAAAGTATTAAAGCTCTACCATGTAAAAGGTATTTATGAAGTATACCCTAATCTTCTTTCAGGTCAATAACTTTTTAAGACAGCATTTTCTTTTTTTTTTAATTGTTGGAATCAGATAATTGTAAGCAAAAAAATAATTCAAAACAAGATTTTTGGGCAGCCCCTTTGAGAAGGTTTATAATTGAGCTATTATTATGCAGCTACTCATTATTTAGATGTTTTTAGTAGTCAAGTTTGGCATAGAGCAAATGTTTATTCTATTTACATCAAATTTTTACTCCTCCTGTCTCTTTAGTGGCCCAAATCCATGTTCACGAAAACAAACAGCAGCGCCACTTTTTGAACGGGCTACCTTGTCTTCTCCTCGTGTCAGTTTTCCACAGAGGTTTTGCTACAAAGAAGCAGCTTCCTACAGGCTTACCACAACAAGTTTCAGTCCTTGGTGGAAAGTAAGTGACATGTAAAAATCAAATCAGTGATAGTGTTATTTCTATGTTGCCACTTGTATCATGTGTTTTATTTTAATCCACTTTAATGTTGTATAATGTTATTTGATGATGTTAAACCTGCAGAAAAGTTGACTTAATCCTGTCACGGTGGCTGTAGTGATGTGGACCCAAATGCAGGAGTCGGGAAGCCGGTATGCAGGAGTCGGGAAGCCGGTATGCAGGAGTCGGGAAGCCGGTATGCAGGAATCAGACATCATTTTAATCCATGCCAAAGTGAGGGCCAAAAACCAACAAATGAACCAGCAACACAAGACAAGAAGTGAGGGGTATAAATACACGGAACACAATGACAGGTGAAGTAATTAACAAAATGAAACCAGGTGAATTCAATAACAGGAAATCAATGAAGCTAAACGAGAACCGAGGGAACTAAACAGGAAACTACAAAATAAAACAGGAACCCTGAAAACAAAGCAAAGGGAGAAACCTAAATCCTGACAAATCCTACTTTTTTTCACACAGGTATGAAACAGCTGCCATAACCTATCACTTGGATGCTGCAAACCACTTTGTGGTATTCCACAGACTGGGCATTAAAGACAACTGGCACTTTTATGATGGGCTGAAAGAGGCAAAGAAGACAGGAAGTGGGGACATTCCCATCACGAAAGCAGAAATGGGAAAAAAACTTGGGAAAAAAACAGGCGTTGGCCATGTTCTCATGGTGAGGGTAAGTTTGAAAAGCAATTTTTTGTGAGGGGCAAGATTTCTGGGATTACTTGCCAGATGATATCAATGATATTACACAACTTTATTCAAGATAAATACAAGTTTTTGTTTTTCTTGTTTTTCTTTGCTGTAGAACAAAGCAGTTGAAGCTGTGGAGGGTAGGAGAAAAAAAAAAGAGGAACTTGTCAGATTCATTGCTGATGATGGCGGTGCAGAAGAGAGGCTACGGGTGAGCATGTTTTTTTTTTTTTTAAATCTTATGAATCCAAATTCCTTTAGGACATACTTGGTTTACTGACAAACCAAGTATGTCAAAGATGTACCATGTAACAGTTAGAAGTTGGGCTTTATAAAGCAACAAAAAAATACTTTGTCTTATTTTTATAATTTTGCTGTTCAGGCCATTGTTTCCGGTGAGGAAAGGCCTCATTTTACATTTGAAGAAAGGTTTGTCCCCATCATCTTTGACGATGACGCGCAGCTGGACAAGATTACAGCATACCTCTCAGACTTTCTTGCCAGCTGCAAAGATGTGTGTACAGATGTCCGCAACATGATCACTAGAGATAGGATAAAGTTTATCCTAAATGTGCTGCTTTCAGAGGTAGGTAATCTGAGAAATGACACACAAACGTTACCCAAAATTAATACAAAAACTGAATGTATAGAAATTGACTTCATCCAAAAGGATGTACATGAACAAGAAAGTATTCCACTTAATGGATTGAGACACTTAAAGAGAACTTTTACCAATCAGAATCACTTTATTGTCTAAATGGCAACTACAGAAGATTCCTATAAAAAAAAATTTAAGTGTTAGAACTGTGTAAGGAAAATAATTGACAGCATCTTATTTATGGATGCACATGAATACAAAATGAATTATTATTGTGCTGGGGGTGAAGAAGGTCTTGTGTGAACCCATTGGGAGATCATATGCAGGAGAGGAAGAGCAGGGTCTGAAATAATGAAGGACATTAATAGCAAGTTATATTGTCTTATAGCAATAAATTTTCAGGAAGGCTCATGAGAATTAGGTACTGACAAAAACATGAAAATACTTTTGAATGTAGTATTTTAACTGAAATGTGTGTTTTGTCATACAGGCAACAATACTGGCACTGGAAGTAAAGAGAAGCATGACCCGGGCTGAGGCTGTAGCAGAAGTTGACAATGGGCAGATGGAAGAAAGGTTAGAGAAAAACTTTACTGATCCTGTAAAGAGCAAAATAAAAGATAGAAGTTAATCAAAGATAAAAAATAAAAAAACATGAATGAATTGATGATGCTTTGATATATCTCTTTTTTTTCAGTGAGAGACAGGAGCTTGCCATGCAAATAAAGATTTTGATGGAGAAACGGGGTCTTCTTTAGACCCAAAAAAAAAGACAGAGAACAAGCAAGGTAAAAAAGGTAACATTTTACCTTATTTAGAATCTTTCTTTTTTGTTTATAAAGAACATTCATGGGTATTGTGATCCAATCAGAAATAACCAAAAAATACAATTATACAATTTCAATTATCCACTTTATTATGAAGTGATCTTATTCAATATGCTTTCTTTTCTATTTCAGTGGTAAAAAAAAATAGTACCGACGTTGGATTGGAATTTCATGTAATACCACTTTGACACGTAAAATAAAGGTTTGTTAAAAACTGCTGTTTGGTGTGTTTTAATATCTGGGGTGTCTAAGTGTTGTAGTTTTTTTTTTGTCAGGACCTGGTCTAATGTGGTCCAGATGCCAAAAAATGACATAAAATGAGCCTTATTTGCATCTTCACAAATAGAATAAAGGTTTCACAAATCAGACACTATGTTTTATTGAATCTGTATAATATGTGGAATATTTTAGCCCAGGTTTGAAGAGTCTAAGTGTTGTAGTTTTTTGTCAGGACCTGGTCTAATGTGGTCCAGATGCCAAAAATATCATGAAATGAGCCTTATTTGCATCTTCACAAATAGAATAAAGGTTTCACAAATCAGACACTATGTTTTGTTGAATCTGCATAGTATGTGGAATATTTTAGCCCAGGTTTGAAGAGTCTAAGTGTTGTAGTTTTTTGTCAGGACCTGGTCTAATGTGGTCCAGATGTCAAAAATATCATGAAATGAGCCTTATTTGCATTTTCACAAATAGAATAAAGGTTTCACAAATCAGACACTATGTTTTGTTGAATCTGCATAGTATGTGGAATATTTTAGCCCAGGTTTGAAGAGTCTAAGTGTTGTAGTTTTTTGTCAGGACCTGGTCTAATGTGGTCCAGATGCCAAAAAATGACATAAAATGAGCATTATTTGCATTTTCACAAATAGAATAAAGGTTTCACAAATCTATGTTTTATTGAATCTGCATATTATTTAGAATATTTTAGCCCAGGTTTGAAGAGTCTAAGTGTTGTAGTTTTTTGTCAGGACCTGGTCTAATATGGTGTTGTTTCCGAAAAATTCAGTGGAATTGCCCTTTACACATATTGCGAATCGGAAGCTGCGAATCGGAAGCTAACTTCAGCCTCGTCCAACGGGTCCCGTCTGGCTCTGACACCCCAAACATCAACCAGCCGTGTCTGTTAGCAAGCGGCGTCGCCGCGTTAATGGCAAAAGTTTTTAGGAGATAGTTTATAAACTTTATACACTTATGAAGTTATTTTTCACGAAAATATGTTTTAATACTAACAAATAAAAGTTAAATAAAAAGAAAAGAATCCATAATAAATTTATTTAATTAAAAAAATGTATGTAGTTCCTCATTACTGCTGCCCCCTAGCGGCCAGGAGGCGTTCCTACAGTGGAAATGCCTCGAGCTGCTCGCGCTCTAAGTAGCGCTGCTTGCGAGGGGGCCCGGCAAGATGGCGGCCTGAGCAGTCCTAACTTTCGTTAGCTCTCTGCAAATTCCCTCCAAACTATATAAAGACTTTTTTTCCCCACTAAACTAAACGATGCTGCCTCTTGTAAGTATTCTTAAAGCGTTTTGTGACAGGATGCTCCAAAGTAAAACCAAGAATTCCACTACTTTGTCAGAAGAAACCGATCACTGCTATGTAATGGCTAGCACCACGCTAATGGACGTAGACCGCAACGACAAAAGAGGACGGGAAGACGCTTCAACCCCCTCCACACCATGCAAAGCACCTGCTCGCAAAATCCCAAAGCCAACTGAAGAAGAGGCATCAGGTGCTGCTATTTTAGCTGCTATCAACAAGTTGACCATGAAATTTGACTCGCAAGAGGACCGCATGGAAGAGTTTAATGCCAAACTAACACAGAATTGTGCAATGCTGGTTGGCCTCTCCAAGACGATTGAATTTAACGCGGCGGAGATTAAGGATTGCAAAGCTAAAGTGACTTTTTTGGAGGGTGAAGTAAGCCGTCTCCAAGCAGAAGTTACTGTGCTGCGGGAGAAATGCACGGAGCACGACAACTTTAAACGAAGATGGAATCTTAGAATCAAAGGCATGAAAGAAACAGTAAATGAAAACACCAGATATGAAGTCATTGAGCTCTGCAAGAAAATCGCCCCTAATTTGGCTGATAAAATGGATGACAACGTGGATACTGTGCATCGACTGGGGCGTAAGGAAGATGGAAGAGTGAGACCCATCATTGTCCAATTTACAAGACGGCAATGCAGAGATGCGCTCTGGAAGATGACCAAAGATTCAAACGTCTGCGAAAACGCAGGAGTCAAGTTTGCGGAGGATCTCACAAAAGAGACCAAGGAGGCGAGAGAGGCACTGTGGCCGCGCATTAAACAAGCACGTCAAGAGGATAAAAGAGCCTATTTCCGTGGGCCGTATGGATACATTGATGGTCGTCGCATTGCAGCCTAGGTATTTATCCTCACAAATGCTGTATGTGGGAAAATGCTATTAGGAAGGGAACAAACACTTTATTTTTCAACTACTTTTTTTTTTTTAGATCAAATATTTATTTATTTATTTGCTTGAAAAACAGCCAAGCATACAGCCACATACACAGAAAGCATATATACAAGCTTAATTAAACAATCTGTATGTCTGGCTTAAACAAAAAAAAAAATTTTTTAACACTGTACAAACGACAACGACAACAACAATAACAACAAAACCCTTCCCCCCCACCCCAGTCCAGAGCACCATTCAGACCGACTTTTTTTTTTTGTGTTTTGCACTTTATTGCTGCGAGGTTATCCAGCAAATGAATGTTCTGAAAGCCAACTTAAATGTTATTTCATTAAATACGAGGGGTCTGAAAGACAATTTGAAAAGAAAAGCCATTTTTTTGCACTGTAAAGGTTTTAAAAGTCACTGCGTGCTGCTTCAAGAAACTCATTCCTGTGCCTCTGACGCCACCTTCTGGACAACACAGTAGGGTGACAAAATCCTCTTCAGCCATGGAAGCAACAGATCTGGCGGAGTTGCCATCTGCTTTAATAAGTGTCCGGGTAATGTAACTTCACATAAGGCAGATGACAATGGCCATTGGCTAATAGTTGTCATAAAAATTGATGATGCATATATAATTCTCTCTAATGTTTATGGTTATAACAACATCACCCAAAACAAGAACTTATTACAGGAAATTACAGAGGTTATTGTACAATATAAAAGATCTTACCATACAGAATTGATATTATTTGGTGGAGATTTCAACTTGGCACCTGATGACTACCTAGATAGATACCCAACAAAATTCACGAATACACATTATAATGCCACTCTGCTCGAATTATGTAACACCTTTTCCCTGATTGACATCTGGAGAAACAAAAATCCTAACCATAGACAATATTCTTGGATTAAACCTAATGGGTCTGTAAGATCTAGAATTGACCTGTGGCTGTGCTACCCCAGACCTAGCTGCCCTTACCTCAGAAGTAACTATCTCTAATGCACCCCTTACCGACCACTGTCTACTTCTCCTTAATTTAAAGTCAGGTGCCAGAACTAACAAAAAAAATGTTTACTGGAAATTTAATACAGACTTACTAAAAAGCCAGAAATATTGTGATGCCATTAAGGATCTACTCACAGAAATTAAATATGATGTAACTATTGGTAACTACTGTTCTAGATGGGAATTTTTTTAATTTAAGGTTAGGCAAGTTTCTATACAATTTGGTAAGGAAAGAAGTAAGGCCTTAAGAGAAAAAGAACTTAAATTAATACAAGATTTGGATGACAATTGCAAAAGAACCCCAATGTTGGAATCTGACAAAGCTGCCTTTATAAACCTCAAATCCAAATTGGACGATTTGAGCTCGAAGAAGGCTCGAGGAGCCTTCATTAGATCAAGAGCCAAATGGATCGAAGAGGGTGAGCGTAATACAGCATACTTTTGTGGACTGGAGAAACGTAGACAGGAGAGGAATCTCATCAACTCCCTCATGATTAATGGTGCTGAATGCGTGGATCCTAAACTTCTTTCTGATGAGGTTTTCAAATTTTATAGGGAACTGTATTCATCCTCAAACACTGAAAGAGACTCTCTCCTCTTGGACAGCATAAAACACAACATTCCATCCATCAACCCAGACTTTAAAAACGTGTGATTCCAAAATTGAAATGTTTGAGCTTGAGGCAGCAGTTAAACAACTCACTCTAAGGAAATCTCCTGGCCAAGACGGACTCTCATCTGACTTTTATAAACACTTTTGGGAAGATATAAAAGACCTGCTTTTCCTCGCCATACAAGAATGTGTTAAAAACAAATCCTTGATGACAACAATGAAACAAGGTCTCATTACACTGATTCCCAAAAGTGGCAAAGACAAAAAATACCTGAACAATTTAAGACCAATAACTTTGCTTAATGTAGATTATAAACTGCTTGCACATGTCATTGCTAACCGGCTCAAGGAGGGCATTTCACAAATTATCAGTGAATCTCAATCTGGTTTTCTTAGAGGTCGCTCCATCCATAACAATATTAGACTAGTACTAGATTTATTGGACTATCGGGACAAAATTGATGATGATGGTTACATCCTCTTTCTGGACTTTTGCAAGGCATTTGACAGAGTGGAACATTCTTTTATGCTGGACACATTACATTATTTTGGTTTTGGAAGTATCTTTTGTGAAATTATCCAAATGTTATACAGTGACATTAACAGTTCTGTGCTCCTCCCTTTTGGCACTAGTAGACGGTTTGACGTGAAAAGAGGTATTCGGCAAGGATGCCCAGCTTCACCTTTATTATTCATTATGGTTGCTGAAATTCTGAGCATTATGATCAAAAATTGTGAGGAAATTGAGAAATTTTATGTTTTGGGGAACCAGTTAACAATAAGCCAGCTTGCGGATGATACAACCCTCTTTCTTAAAAATGAGGCACAAATACCATTAGCTTTACAAGTAGTTACCCGCTTCTCAGAAGCATCTGGCCTCTACTTAAACATTGACAAATGTGAAATAATGGCCATTCACGACCAACCTCAAACTTCGCTTTATAGCATACCTGTAAAAAACCAAGTAAAATATTTAGGAATTAACATATCAAAAAACTGACAGAATAAAAAACAATTTTGATAACACTACTAAAAACAGCAAAAGCACTTTAAATATATGGTTACAGAGAGATCTCTCCATATTTGGAAGATTTTTGCTCTCCAAGATGGAAGGTCTCTCAAGAATCATATACCCTGCATACTCTCTTGATGTACCACAGAATGTGATCAGACAAATCAATCAAAACAACTTCAATTTTATATGGAAAAATAGACATCACTATATAAGGAAAAATGACATTGTCAAATCGTTAGAGGAAGGTGGACTAAATGCTATTGATTTTGATCCAATGAATGGGGTTCTAAAATTAAGGTGGTTACAAAATTTTATTATCCATATGGATACTCTATGGTTTAATCTCCCTTCTAAAATATTTTCTAGTCTAGGTGGCATCTAAACTCCCCTTAAAACTTTCCAAATTTCACGAACAAGTCCTACAATACTGGAAATTAATATACAAACATAACTTTACGCCTCATGACACGCCAATATCGAACAACAGATATATCCTTATTAAGAAAAAATCTTTTTATTTTAAAGACTGGAATGAACAAGGAGTGTGGTCGGTATTGCACTTAATGGATGATAGGGGGAATTTTCTTAGCCTTGCTGATTTCAGCCGTAAATTTCAAATTGTTTGCTCAGCCCAACAATTCTCCAATGTCATTAATGCAATCCCACAAGCCCTTGTCCACACCATAAAAGGTTCTCTTTTGTATACACAATTTTGCCCTCGCTTGTATAATCTAACTATTCAAGGCTGCCCTTTTGTGGATAAAAAGTGTAACAACAAATTTCTCAGAACAACGCTAACTCATGAATGCTTCCCCTTACCTCTTAGGAGACGGAATTTAGTGGAAGCTTTTACCAGTCAAAAAATTAAAAAAGGTTAGATGTGATTATATCAAGTTCCCTATCAATTTCAAAGCAAAAGAAATACATTTTAAAACCATAAATAATATCTATCCTTGTAAAGAGTTCTTAAACTCCAAATTTAACTTTGGGGACAACAAGTGTGTATTTTGTGACAACAATATTGAAACCTTGGAACATTTGTTCTTTGACTGTACTTTTACTAAAATTTTCTGGGACTGCTTTGGCATATGGGGGGTTCATAATGATTTAATTGTCTCTTCTCTAAATTATACTGATATTCAGTTTGGTCTTAGCTTAGAAAACAAAGATAAAAATTTCACTATCAATAACCTGATCATTTTAGCAAAATTTTTTATACATAAGTGTAAATTTGGTAATGCTAAACCATTTTTTGTGGTCTTTTTGAAAGAAGTTGGCTGTCTTGCAGAATCTTTAAAACTCTGTAAAACTAAAAAGGCACTGTGGCTTTATGATCATTTAATGAGTCTATCTCTTGACCCTGTACCACCATGAAGAATTGGCTTTCACTTTGCTCTTTTTTTTATGTTTGTCTGTTTTGATTTCTTTTTATATGTTCTGCACAATAGGCTGTTCTTTTGTACAAAGATGACTTGTATGCCTGCAAGCTTTTTGATATCAATAAAGGAAAAAAAAACAACAAAAAAACAAAAGTAGCGCTGATTAGCTTCTCTGAAACGGGCTTTTGTCCATTCTGCTTTGATCTCTTCTAAAAATTGATGCAGCAATAGGTTTAGATGTTTCAGGAAAAATGCCCGATTTTAGACAGAGGAATGTAATGACTTTCAGCTATTGAAACTTGTATGTAATGTGGTTGTGTTGACTTGTCTGAACTCCTTAGCAACAAAAGCTTTTTAGTCGTGCGTAGGTTACGTGTTTAGTAATCACATAAGCCCATTAAATAAGACATTTATATAAATCTTTAATGGCTTTATTGGTAATACGCGTTGCCAGACTTGAATAAGAGGATTTAAAAAAAAAAAAGAAAATCCCGGATGGTGCCCTAAACCCGCCCATAAATGCAGTGTGGAACGATGGACACTTCGCGCACTAAATCGACGCCATTTTGCTGACGTAGCGGAAGAGGATGGACTTTCCATCAGTTTACCAGGTAAATAATGGCGGAGTTTAACGCCGGTCCAGGCGGGGATTCATTTGTATAAATGTAAGAATTAAATTATCCCGTTATGATTGTGATGTATACTGCAACCTGCTAATCTATCCCTGACGACAGTTATGGATCTGACCATTTGTCAGACTCGGTAGTTAGCACCGTAGGTTAGCACACTGTTAGCAGTTTTTATCCGCTGTAGTGGACGTATACAGGTTATATGTGTTATAAATGATGAATGTTATAGGTTCTGTATGTTCATTCATCCTTGCTGAACGTCCAGATGAAGCATTGTGGTGTTTATAACGTAAACTATTAATACCGATATAGCGCCAGGTTTTAGAGCGGTCCGTTACTATGGTTACCACTGAAGCCATAAATCTGCATCGTATCGTCAGATCTGAACTGCTGAGACTGAACGAGAAAATATAGATATAAAATAAACATAGTAGTGAATTTAGTTGGTATGATTATTAGAATGCAAAGTGTGAGGTGTGTAACTTTCTTCTGCATGGCTCCACCTCGTCTGTCCCTGATTGAAAATCGATCGAGTGTGTGAGTGTGTGTGTGTTTAGTTTACGTTGTAGTTGGTGTCATGTAATATTTACTGAATGTTTCGTGTGTTTTGTGTATGGTAATAAATTAATCATTACAAATATTTAATTATATTAGAAAAATGTAAAGAGAAGTTCATTGTAGATCTTCATCATATAGAGACACACAATTTGTTTCCCATTCGCCAAATTATTTATTGTTTAGATATAAATGCAGTCATGATCTGGGGAGTAACACATCATTACCATCCTCTGCTTCTCATCAGTCTCACAGACGGTTCCTGGAGACGCTGCTGGTTCTCCTGCTGGTTGTTCCCCAGCTGCCCTCCTGACATCTTCATCATCATCATCATCATCATCATCTGGCTCCAGAAGGTCACCGCTGCTCATGCAGATGTTGTGGAGGACGGTGGACGTACTTCACCTCCTTCCAGAGCCTTTAGGAAGACGGACCTCCGCCTGGTCTCTAGGGTCCTGAAAGACGGACCTCCACCAGGTCTCTAGGATCCTGAAAGACGGACCTCCACCTGGTCTCTAGGATCCTGAAAGACGGACCTCCACCTGGTCTCTGGGATCCTGAAAGACGGACCTCCACCTGGTCTCTAGGGTCCTGAAAGACGGACCTCCACCTGGTCTCTAGGATCCTGAAAGACGGACCTCCACCTGGTCTCTAGGGTCCTGAAAGACGGACCTCCACCTGGTCTCTAGGATCCTGAAAGACGGACCTCCACCTGGTCTCTAGGATCCTGAAAGACGGACCTCCACCTGGTCTCTAGGATCCTGAAAGACGGACCTCCACCTGGTCTCTGGGATCCTGAAAGACGGACCTCCACCTGGTCTCTAGGATCCTGAAAGACGGACCTCCACCTGGTCTCCAGGCTCCTGAAAGACGGACCTCCACCTGGTCTCCAGGGTCCTGAAAGACGGACCTCCACCTGGTCTCCAGGGTCCTGAAAGACGGACCTCCACCTGGTCTCTAGGATCCTGAAAGACGGACCTCCACCTGGTCTCTAGGATCCTGAAAGACGGACCTCCACCTGGTCTCTGGGATCCTGAAAGACGGACCTCCACCTGGTCTCTAAGGTCCTGAAAGACGGACCTCCACCTGGTCTCTAGGATCCTGAAAGACGGACCTCCACCTGGTCTCTAGGATCCTGAAAGACGGACCTCCACCTGGTCTCTAGGGTCCTGAAAGACGGACCTCCACCTGGTCTCTAGGATCCTGAAAGACGGACCTCCACCTGGTCTCTAGGGTCCTGAAAGACGGACCTCCACCTGGTCTCTGGGATCCTGAAAGACGGACCTCCACCTGGTCTCTAGGATCCTGAAAGACGGACCTCCACCTGGTCTCTAGGATCCTGAAAGACGGACCTCCACCTGGTCTCTAGGGTCCTGAAAGACGGACCTCCACCTGGTCTCTAGGATCCTGAAAGACGGACCTCCACCTGGTCTCCAGGGTCCTGAAAGACGGACCTCCACCTTGTCTCCAGGATCCTGAAAGACGGACCTCCACCTGGTCTCTAGGATCCTGAAAGACGGACCTCCACCTGGTCTCTAGGATCCTGAAAGACGGACCTCCACCTGGTCTCTAGGATCCTGAAAGACGGACCTCCACCTGGTCTCTAGGATCCTGAAAGACGGACCTCCACCTGGTCTCTAGGATCCTGAAAGACGGACCTCCACCTGGTCTCCGGGATCCTGAAAGACGGACCTCCACCTGGTCTCCGGGATCCTGAAAGACGGACCTCCACCTGGTCTCCGGGATCCTGAAAGACGGACCTCCACCTGGTCTCCGGGATCCTGAAAGACGGACCTCCACCTGGTCTCCGGGATCCTGAAAGACGGACCTCCACCTGGTCTCTAGGATCCTGAAAGACGGACCTCCACCTGGTCTCTAGGATCCTGAAAGACGGACCTCCACCTGGTCTCTAGGGTCCTGAAAGACGGACCTCCACCTGGTCTCTAGGATCCTGAAAGACGGACCTCCACCTGGTCTCTGGGGTCCTGAAAGACGGACCTCCACCTGGTCTCTAGGGTCCTGAAAGACGGACCTCCACCTGGTCTCTGGGATCCTGAAAGACGGACCTCCACCTGGTCTCTGGGATCCTGAAAGACGGACCTCCACCTGGTCTCTAGGATCCTGAAAGACGGACCTCCACCTGGTCTCTAGGATCCTGAAAGACGGACCTCCACCTGGTCTCTAGGGTCCTGAAAGACGGACCTCCACCTGGTCTCTAGGATCCTGAAAGACGGACCTCCACCTGGTCTCTAGGGTCCTGAAAGACGGACCTCCACCTGGTCTCTAGGATCCTGAAAGACGGACCTCCACCTGGTCTCCAGGATCCTGAAAGACGGACCTCCACCTGGTCTCCAGGATCCTGAAAGACGGGCCTCCACCTGGTCTCTAGGATCCTGAAAGACGGACCTCCACCTGGTCTCTAGGATCCTGAAAGACGGACCTCCACCTGGTCTCTGGGATCCTGAAAGACGGACCTCCACCTGGTCTCTAGGATCCTGAAAGACGGACCTCCACCTGGTCTCTAGGATCCTGAAAGACGGACCTCCACCTGGTCTCTAGGATCCTGAAAGACGGACCTCCACCTGGTCTCTAGGATCCTGAAAGACGGACCTCCACCTGGTCTCCAGGATCCTGAAAGACGGACCTCCACCTGGTCTCTAGGGTCCTGAAAGACGGACCTCTACCTGGTCTCTAGGATCCTGAAAGACGGACCTCCACCTGGTCTCTAGGATCCTGAAAGACGGACCTCCACCTGGTCTCTAGGATCCTGAAAGACGGACCTCCACCTGGTCTCCAGGATCCTGAAAGACGGACCTCCACCTGGTCTCTAGGGTCCTGAAAGACGGACCTCTACCTGGTCTCTAGGATCCTGAAAGACGGACCTCCACCTGGTCTCTAGGATCCTGAAAGACGGACCTCCACCTGGTCTCTAGGATCCTGGAAGACGGACCTCCACCTGGTCTCTAGGGTCCTGAAAGACAGACCTCCACCTGGTCTCTAGGATCCTGAAAGACGGACCTCCACCTGGTCTCTAGGATCCTGAAAGACGGACCTCCACCTGGTCTCTAGGATCCTGAAAGACGGATCTCCACCTGGTCTCTAGGGTCCTGAAAGACAGACCTCCACCTGGTCTCTAGGATCCTGAAAGACCTCTCCACACACACCTGGCTTCTGACAGGCAGCAGGTGAAGCGAGCTTGCAGGTGGATTCAGACAGGCTGCCTGAGGAGCGTCATGAGGAAGATGGACAGCTACAAGCAGGAGGAGATTCAATAAAGGATTCTATAAAATGTTTCTGTAACAACTTTGCTGCATCTGTGTGTCTGAGCATCTTCTTTACAGCATTACATTCCCTACATTATCATTTATAATCCCTTTCCTGTTGCCAGATGTGCACAGCATCAGAGTAAACACCAGTTAAAACACGTGTTTCATGTAAAGGACATTTTTTCCGCTGAAAATATCTTTGCATATTTAAAAGCTGTTTTATTAGTGTTTTGATTTGCACTTTATTATACTAATAAGCATGAGGGAGACATGCAGAGACACGTGACAGTCTGATGGTGCTTTGTATTGTTAACAACTGAGATAGATCACTATAGCGGAGCAGCTGTAGCTCAGGAGGAAGAGCAGTTGTCCTTCAACAGGTAAGTTGAGGGATCAATTCCAGGCTTCCCCTGAAATGCCAAAGTGTCCTAGGGCAAGACACTGAACCCCAAACTGCCCCCCGATGTGCCTATCGGGGTGTGAGTGTGTGTGTGAATGGGTGAATGTGACAAGTAGTGTAAAGCACTTTGAGTGGTCTGTATGACTAGAAAAGCACTATAGAAGTACAAGTCCATTTAGTGTAGGCCATAATATATGATGATATGATACATAAAGTTATGTTTGCTGGATTTGTTCATTTATTTTTTACAACTTCCTAAAAAGAATTAGTGGGAAGAACCGTCTCTGAAACGATGAGCCAATAATGATGCGAGACTGGCAATAGGTCCGCACTCTGGGCACGTATGCAGGCGGGTCATACACGTTAGAAATAAATAAATATACGTACCAACTCATGTTCAGCCAATCACAGCAAATAGTCACCTTTAATGCGATGTAGTTTCATGAGAGAAGCAAATTCATTCTCGTAATTTAGCGCTTTGTTTTACTTTTGGTGGCAGAATAATTGTGGTCAAATGTGAGTTCGTCACTACCGGTTAGTGCACTACGTCCATGTTCCATTTGGGACAGCACTTACCCACCGTAGTGAGCACTACGCTCTGCATTCCAGTGCACTAACGAATTGAGACACAGCCTTATATTTACAACTACGACAACGACAGCTGTTTATGGCTTTACACACGATTAGTATGTCTCTCTCTAGTGGTCACAGTCTGTAACTACATCTTATCAAAATCATGCTTAAAAAAAAACAAAAACTAACTTATAGAAGGGTCGTACTGTCCTCTAGTGGCCTTAGAGAATAACTACAATAACTATTTAACGTTAAAATTATTAAATTACCACAAACGTAATGTCAAAATATTAAGAAGACTCCCAATAGAAAATGATTGATTCACTTGTTTGCCTGCTATTTCATATTGTCCCCAGCAGATTAGTAAAGACAGTATGAAGTAAGCTGTCAACATTTTTCCCTAATATTTGACTACCATCCATTTAAATCTTAGAAACAATGCAAAGTTCGTTATTTTGCAGTAGTTTGAAGGTATTTCGTGTATTTAATCTGATAGGACTTCAGTCAAATTACCAGACACACAAACAAACCCCGCTGTGATTCCGCCCTCTGGTGGTCATAAATGGTAACAACAACAGTCAAGCTGGAGAAGTTACTTATGACGCTCATTTCCTTCCTGTCCTTTCAAAATAAATTACGTTTAAAAAAAAAAGAGGGGGGGGGAAGCGACGTTTGACTAAAATTCCATTAATTCACAAGAAAAATTATTATGGGTTTATTTTTTAAATATATTATCAGTAAAGAAATATGTTAAAAGTTAAATGAAATTTTATGCCAGTTTGGATTAAAAAAAAATCGCTTCATTGAAATCTGAATAAGTTTATTGGTCTTCGACATAATCACGTCATAAAAAGACGTACACAAATATTTAAGAAAATAAATTACCAAATATTTTAAACATTCATAAAATTGAAGAAATTAATTTAAAATCCAAACACTTATTTTCCAACAGAAATACATGTGACAGAAAATATAAATACAAGTGAAGAAACAAAGGCTTCAATTCGATCCAGCAGATCCAGGTTTTTCCCAGAAGCTGCTTTTGTCAACAAAACCAACAAAAACACGTCGGCTGAAAAACAAAATGTACACAAAGGAATATTTACAAAGATCTGTTTGGTCCATAAAAGCTGAAAGTAAAAGCCAGAGAGATGAGACGGGATCCAGATCCAGTTCAGTCCTAAAACACTCCTGTTTTTCTTCATCGTTTCTCATCACTGCACATCCAGGAGGAGAAATTCCAGTTTATTCAGCATCTGTAACTCCAAAATCCTGGATATAAATCTTACTTTTTAAAAGTCAGTTTCTTGAACAGATCATTTCAGGTGGTTTTAGAGGAAGACTGAATAAAAGGGATTAACCAGTTTTTTTAATGGAAACTGATGGAATCCGATTTAATCAATAGTTTTACCAGGATAAATTTTTACTGGAAAATTATCAGATTTTCTGCAGTTAAAGGTGGAAATTTGTGGAAGAACGGCAGCAGAATTTTCAGAGGAATCAGTTCACATTAAAACTAGAATTTTTTTTTTTACTTAAAAAGGAAAAAAAAAACTATTTGATGTTATTTGAATGATTTAGTTTCTGGATGTTTTTCTCAGAAAGTCGTGGTTGTCGGAGAACTCGGCTTCGGGATGTTCCAGATGTTTCTCTGGCGACTTCATCGTCAGCTGATAATTCCACATCATCTCATTCTCGGCTGGTTGACAGCTCCTCGTTAGACTTTGGTCTCTTGTTAGCACGTTAGCACGTTAGCTCTGTCCCTGCAGCGTGAGGACGGGGACCGTCTGGATCCCCAGAACCGGGTCGTAGAAGCAGTCCTCGTTGATCATGGAGGTCATGCTCTGAACGCTGAAGTCTCGCTCCAGCAGGCTGATTGGGTCCATCGCTTCTCCTCCGCGGCTCCGCCTCAGACTGGAGCTCCGCCTCTTCTCCTCGGGGTCCCGCCGCGTCGCTCCTCGCTCCACCTCTCTGAAGTTGAGGCGCTGCAGCTGAGCTTCCAGCTCGCTGGTGAGGGAGCAGAGTCTTGTCCTCCTTCCCGAGGCGGCG
Source organism: Telmatherina bonti (assembly GCF_933228915.1). Classification (NCBI taxonomy): domain Eukaryota; kingdom Metazoa; phylum Chordata; class Actinopteri; order Atheriniformes; family Telmatherinidae; genus Telmatherina; species Telmatherina bonti. The sequence goes on along the minus strand of NC_136614.1, from coordinate 8,132,597 downwards.
CCGGCGTGACTCGGCAGCGGAGGCTCAGAGCAGGTTTCTCCCCGGACGCCGTCTGGTCGGCAGACCTCTGACTGCGGAGGAGGTGTCCTCTGGGGGTCGGCGTGCCGGTGCGGCCTCCTCCTCCAGGGGGCGCTCTTTTCAGCCGTGGACGGCCTGGTCCTCCTCAGGGAGCCGCCGGCAGCTCCGTCTCTGAGGAGCGAGCGAAGAGCTCGCAGGACGCTGGCCTTCGTCTCCAAACCGCTGAAACGAAGATCAGAAGCTAAAAACCCGAATCAGCTGATCCGTTTCTGACCAATCAACATCAAGACGCAGATTTTCATCTGAATCCAACAAAAATCAAAGAAATAAACGTTTCGGACCTGCTGCAGAGCTGGAACACCGTCTCCGGCCGGCCCTCCAGCTCCGACCGGCTGTGGACCAGTTCCCAGACACACGGGTTGTCCGAACCTGGAAGCACAGCGCCGTCAGCTCACACACACACACACACCCACACACACACACACACACACACACACACTCACACACCTCCATCTGATCGGTCACCCACCTGAGACGTTGGCTGGCCGGACCTGAAGCGCTGAAACTGGGATTAACCAGCGGAACCTGAAGGGGTCCAGATCAGACCGGGAGCTCGTCTGTCACAACAAACAAAGTTTTTACCGAGAAATTTGTTCTGAATTTATTTTAAATTCAACGTTTTCAGGTTCATTCATGTTTTTTAAATCAGATCCGACATTTCACACTTTTTTTTCTCAGTTTCAGCTGAAGACGTGAATCAGAACCGGTTGCCTCGGTGACGACTCGTTTCAGCCAGAGGAAGAGCAGAACTGGACTCACCATCCTCTTCTTCAGCTTGCCGTCCTCGCGGTAAACCAGGATAACGGCTCGTTTGAACACTGCGGAGACAACGGCATGTGTGTTAGGACCCGAACAGAGCGGTTCTGAGCAGGAGACGCGAGTCTGGACCCACCGAACAGGCTGAGCGGCGGCTCCTTCCGGACGCGTCGCAGACCCGGCAGAGGGTTCAGCCAGACCACCGACGAGTGGACCAGAAACTCCCCCATCGAGATCTCCGTCACCTGAAGGGAGCCGGAGGATCAGACCCTGCAGAGGACGCCACGGTGTGTGTGTGTGTGTGTGTGTGTGTGTGTGTGTGTGTGTCTGCGCGCGCACCTGTCGGTCATGTCCGCTCTGCTCCGCCGCCAGCTGGTCGAACACGCAGCCGTAGTCCTCGTAGATCTTCTGCATCTCGTTGATGTGGCTTGCCACCTTCTCCATGGCTCGGAGCGCCTCTGGGTGGACAGAACAGGAAGTGAAGGAAGCCTCCACCGGATGTGAATTCCATGTGATTCATTCTAGATTGTGCCGTCTGTTGGCAGCAAATTGTAGTAGCTCCTATCTGCTATCTTAATTTTTTCAAAAGTACAAACTTCTCACATAGATATTAGCTCTAATTAGGTCTTTTTTCTGGTCTTTTTCTGAGGATTTCATGCCGGTTCGGAGGGTGTGCTGCAAGGAAGATTTTTCTGCATATTTTTGCTCTTTCAAGGCTTGTTATGATGAGTCTCCATGGCAACGAAAGATTTGTTTACAATCGGGATCAACTAAATAACCCCCCCCCCCAAAGTCAGGATTATCAGCGAAACAACACATCAAATCCTGATGGAGTTGAAAGAAAGAGAAGAGGATGCAGAGCGGGAGTCAGAGAGCGAAGAAAGTGATGGAGATTTAAACCATTTCTACCAACCGTCATCATGGGTAATGTGAGATTGCTAGCTAACAAAACGGACGAGCCCGAGATGCTAACAAAGTCTCAGAAAGAATACAGAGTGTGCAGTATTAAGTGCTTCACCGAGACATGGCTGCATGAACACATCCCTGACTGTAATGTGTCTGTACCGGGCTTTAAAACGGTCCGTGCAGACCGCAGTAGACAACACAGCGGAAAGCTAAAGGATGGTGGAATTGCAGTGCTGGTTAACCAGCGTTGGTGTCATCCTGGACATGTTACTGTCAAGGAGAAGATATGCACAAGGGACATGGAACTGTTAGCTGCGAGCTTCCGTCCATATTATTTACCCAGAGAGTTTACCTGTGTTATTCTGGTAGCGGTTTATATAATACCTGGTACCGCACCAGACACAGCCTGTGACGTCATCAGCTCCATCGTTGCTCGGCTACAAACACAGCATCCAAACTCATTCATGGGGATCTCCGGAGACTTCAACAACGTCTCCCTCTCTGCAACTCTACCAACATTCCAGCAGTTTATCAGCTGCTCCACCAGAGAAAATAAGATCTTGGACTTATTTTATGCAAATATGAATAATGGATCCAGTTGTTCTGCCCTGCCTCCTTTAGGAAGATCTGACCATAATCTGGTTCTTCTCACCTCCACCTACAAGCCCATCGTTCAGCAGCAACCAGTCATCACAAAGACTATCAAAATCTGGTCTGTTGAAGCTGAAGATGCTCTTAGAGGAGGCTTTGAGGCTACAGACTGGAACGTCCTCTGTGAACCTCATGGAGACGACATCAACGCCATGACTGAGTGTGTGACAGATTACATAAACTTCTGTGTGGACAGCATTGTCCCAACAAGAACAGTGAGGTGCTTCCCCAATAACAAACCCTGGATCACCAGTGACCTGAAAAAGCTGCTGAACATCAAAAAGAAAGCCTTCAGGGATGGAGACAGGGAGTTATTGAGGGCAACACAAAAACAACTTAAAACACAAACTAAGAAGTGCAAGGAGGACTACAGGAAGAAGTTAGAAAGTCAGCTCCAGCAGAATAACCTGAGGGATGTGTGGTCTGGAATGAAGAAGATCACCGGCTTCAAGTTAAAGGGGGACCAGCCTGATGGAGGTCTGGACAGAGCTAATGAGCTGAACATATTCTTCAACAGGTTCAGTTCACCCCCTACCTCCAGCCCAACAGACCACACACCCTCCATAAGCCCACTGCTTTCCTGTCACGCCTCCAATCTGTCACCCTGCAGCTCAGTCATGGACCAGAACACAGCTTCATCTCCCTCCACATCAGGACATCCTGAGACCTCCACCTTGTTTGTCTCCTGCAATCAGGTTATGAAGCAACTTGAGAAACTGAACCAGAACAAGGCTGCAGGTCCAGATGGTGTCAGTCCCAGAGTTCTCAAGACCTGCTCAAAACAACTATGTCCGATTCTCCAGCACCTTTTCAACACCAGTCTGAGACAAAGTAGAGTCCCGGTGCTGTGGAAAACCTCCTGCCTTGTTCCAGTGCCTAAAAAAACACAACCAGCTGAACCAAGTGACTACAGACCAGTTGCCCTGACATCTCACATCATGAAAGTCCTGGAGAGACTCTTACTGGCTCACCTCAACAAGCAAGTAAACACCTTTCAGGACCCATTCCAGTTTGCATATCGTAATGGACTTGGGGTTGAAGATGCCATCATATACCTGCTCCAGAGAGCACACTCTCATCTGGACCATTCAGGCAGCACTCTGAGGGTCATGTTCTTTCATTTCTCAGTGCTTTTAATACCATTCAGCCTGCTTTATGTGAGAAGCTCCATAAATTCCAGGTGGATACCTCCACAACCACATGGATCTATGACTACCTCACAAACAGACCCCAGTTTGTGAGACTGAAAGGTTGTGTGTCTGAGATGGAGGTCAGCAGCACTGGTGCACCACAAGGAACTGTACTCTGGCCATTCCTCTTCACTCTGTACACCTCAGACTTCCAGTACAACTCTGAGTCCTGTCATCTGCAGAAATACTCTGATGACTCTGCAGTTGTGGGGTGTATCAGGGATGGACAAGAAGCAGAGTACAGAGAACTGGTCAGTCAGTTTGTTAAATGGTGCGGTGACAATCATCTCATATTAAATAGCAGCAAAACAAAAGAGATGATTGTTGACTTCAGGAGGAAGAAGAATAAACAAAGCACTGTTTCCATCCTGGGAGAGGAGGTGGAGGTGGTGGAGGGATACAAGTATCTTGGAGTTCAGCTGGACAACAAACTGGACTGGAAATGCAACACTGACTACATCTACAAGAAAGGTCAGAGCAGACTGTACTTCTTAAGGAAGCTGAGATGGTTTAACGTCTGCACCAAGATGTTGCATATCTTCTAGAAGTCTGTTGTGGAGAGTGCAGTCAGCTTTGCAGCATCTGCTGGGGTAGTAGCATCAGAACCAGAGACTTGAAGAGAACAGACTGATCCAGAAAGCTGCTTCTGTGCTTGGAGTAACTCTGGAGCCGCTGGAGCTGATTGTCCAAAGAAGAATGCTGCACAAGCTGATGGAGATGATGGAGGATTCTTCACACCCTCTCCACAACACAGTGATGAAACAACAAAGTGTGTTCAGTGAGAGGCTTCTTCAGGTCCGATGGAAGACTGAAAGATACAGAAGATCATTCCTGCCAGCAGCCATCAGCCTCTGGAACAAGACCTCCTCTAGTTATTATTATTTACTGCAATACTGAATTTCCCTTTGGGGATTAATGAAGTATTTTTCATTTCATTTAATATTATTTTATTTCATGTGGGCGGAGCCATGGCCCAGCTGTACCAGGTGTGTTACCTGTCAGGTGTGTGTGTTCGGGACTGTCCACGTCGGTCAACGACACCAGCTCTCTCAGCAGCAGCGGGTACTTCAGAACTCTCTGGACCGGTTTGATCAGGTACGACTCCAGAGAAGACGAGTGCTGATTGGTTGGATTCCTGGCCTCCAGGAAGTGTTTGAAGGCAGCGTCTGTTTTTGCTGCATTCAAAGACGAGTTAAATGTGACGCATCTGTTCAGACTGTCAGCGGGCGTCAGAGCAGCTCACCCACCTCGCTCCAGAACCTTCTGGACCTTGATGTGGTTGGCACAAAAGCCGCTGTAGAGCTTGAAGTGATCGGCGTAGTACAGAAACGACCCACCCAATGAGAAGAGGAGGTTCTGGAACAGAGACAAAATGTAAAAAAGGGAGAAAAAGGAAAAAATTTAAACAAAACAATCGAAAGTAGGAAAATAATCAACAGCATGATGACAAATCAGACGCAGAACTGAAACAGAAGAGATGGATTCCCACCTTGAACTGGTCGGGAGTTTCCAGGCTGCTGAAGTTCGGACAAGCGGCGATCCTCTCCTCCAACGTTTGGAGGAAAACTCTCTGGAAGTCCAACATCTCTGGCAGACTGCCGAACAATGCCTCCATCTGAGGGAAAGACCACACCGAGATTCAGAACCGAGAACAGAACCCGCAGTGGTCCACCTCCTGTCCCGCTCTCACCTCGTCTTTACTGAGGAAGGTCTCGCTCTGCAGCGGCGTCAGGTAGAGGTCGAACAGGCGGACCAGATCCTGATTCAGAGGAACAAACCCGTCAGTCTGAGAGGAAACTGACTCTGTTCAGTCCTGCAGGGTTTCAGTGTTTCCTGATCCAACACACCTAACTCGGATCACTGAGAAGAACTTCATAGGCTGTTGGATCAATTTAATCTCAGTCAGGTGTGTTGGAGCAGGTGAACACTGAAAAACTGTATGACAGCAGGCCTTGAAGAACTGAACTAGAACTAAAAATAAAAATAAAAATAAATACATGCATTAATTCTAAAAGACACAAGCATCAGCATAACAAAAAGCCAAAAAGTCATTCCTGAACTTTTATTTCTGACGTGATAGAAACTGTCATGTTGCCATGGTTACAGTCGGCCACCAGATGTTGCTGTTCTTAGACTGATGCTTCCAAGCTTCAGATCTGTTTTTGCCAACTCACGAGGCTTCATGAGGGTTCAGGAGGTTCACAAGGTATAATAAGGCTTCACAGTGCATCACAAGGCATCATGAGTCATCATGAGGCATCATGGGGCTTCAGGAGGCATCATGAGGCTTTGGAGGCATCATGAGGCTTTACGGGGCATCATGAAACATCATGGGGCTTTACGAGGCATCATGAGGCTTTATGAGGCATCATGAAACATCATGAGGCTTTACGAGGCATCATGAAACATCATGAGGCTTTATGAGGCATCATGAGGCTTTACGAGGCATCATGAGGCTTTACGAGGCATCATGGGGCTTTATGAGGCATCATGGCTTTAAGAGGCATCATGAGGGATCATGAGGCTTTACGAGGCATCATGAGGCTTTACGAGGCATCATGAGGCTTTACGAGGCATCATGAGGCTTTACGAGGCATCATGAGGCTTTACGAGGCATCATGAGGCTTTACGAGGCATCATGGGGCTTTATGAGGCATCATGGGGCTTTATGAGGCATCATGGGGCTTTATGAGGCATCATGGGGCTTTATGAGGCATCATGGGGCTTTACGAGGCATCATGAGGCTTTACGAGGCATCATGAGGCTTTACGAGGCATCATGGGGCTTTACGAGGCATCATGAGGCTTTACGAGGCATCATGGGGCTTTACGAGGCATCATGAGGCTTTACGAGGCATCATGGGGCTTTACGAGGCATCATGAGGCTTTACGAGGCATCATGAGGCTTTACGAGGCATCATGAGGCTTTACGAGGCATCATGGGGCTTTACGAGGCATCATGGGGCTTTACGAGGCATCATGAGGCTTTACGAGGCATCATGAGGCTTTACGAGGCATCATGGGGCTTTACGAGGCATCATGAGGCTTTACGAGGCATCATGGGGCTTTACGAGGCATCATGGGACTTTACGAGGCATCATGAGGCTTTACGAGGCATCATGGGACTTTACGAGGCATCATGAGGCTTTACGAGGCATCATGGGACTTTACGAGGCATCATGAGGCTTTACGAGGCATCATGAGGCTTTACGAGGCTTCATGGGGCTTTACGAGGCATCATGAGGCTTTACGAGGCATCATGGGACTTTACGAGGCATCATGAGGCTTTACGAGGCATCATGAGGCTTTACGAGGCTTCATGAGGCTTTACGAGGCATCATGGGGCTTTACGAGGCATCATGAGGCTTTACGAGGCATCATGGGGCTTTACGAGGCATCATGAGGCTTTACGAGGCATCATGGGGCTTTACGAGGCATCATGGGACTTTACGAGACATCATGGGACTTTACGAGGCATCATGAGGCTTTACGAGGCATCATGAGGCTTTACGAGGCATCATGAGGCTTTACGAGGCTTCATGGGGCTTTACGAGGCATCATGAGGCTTTACGAGGCATCATGAGGCTTTACGAGGCATCATGGGGCTTTACGAGGCATCATGAGGCTTTACGAGGCATCATGAGGCTTTACGAGGCATCATGAAACATCATGAGGCTTTATGAGCCTTCACTTGTTCCACCAATACAACTTTTTCAACACTTCATGACAGACCATAACCGTAAAGAGACAGTGTACAAATAAAGTTTCGCCCAATATTGTAATAAAACTGAAGAATTTGTGTCTTTTACAGGTTTTCTTTATTTAACGAAGAAACTTTAACATTTAACACAAGCAGAATATTGTAACGATCTCGACTCAAACCTTGACGTAGGATTTCTCCGTGTCCACCAGCTCCTGGATGACTTTTCTCTGACGCTGACATACACTCAGGTGGGCGGGGCTTGCTGGCGGCAGACCGGACTCTCTGCAGTACGGGTTCTTGGGGGCATAAGAGTCCAGTGCTTGGCCTTCGGGGAAGGTCTGATACCGTGAACAGACCTGTTCTACGTTCTGGGAGGAGAACACAGATGTTACAGACGATGATTAACTTGATGCGTTTACAACTTTGGATCCTGGGAAACATGTGGAAGTGGTGGGTGGAGCCTGATCGGGCTACTGGAACCGACCAATCAGAGCAGGCCAGTGCTTTTCTGACTGAAGTTTGGAAGCATTTTTAACCCAAAGTGTCTTTAATGAAACAGCATCTCCACTCAGTCTGGCAGACGGTAGATGAGGCTGATTAGTGGACTTAAACACGCCAACTGGTTCCACCTTAAAGACAAACTCCAACGGTCTTTGTCTCCTTCCTGGTGCCGACACCCGACCGTGTTTTCAGTGTTTCGCCGTAAAACGTGGTTTTAGTGACTGATTGCAGAGGAAGCTTTGGAAGCAGCAGACAGGACATAAAGGGGTGCTATGATGGTATTTGGAGTTTTCTGAGCTTTCTACAGTGTTAGTGTTGAATCCTCATCAGACATGTGAACGGCACTGTTTTTTATCACCTAAACGCATGTTTGAGTTTGAGTTTGAGTTCCAGCACTCTCTCTGTTCGGTTTCCATGGCGACGAAAAACGCGTAATTTTAGAGAGTTTTTTCTACGTGGAAATCCTTGTGACGTCCCGGGGGATAAGGTTCGGTGATTGGTTACCTTCTACTGGTTAACAAGGGCATGTACAAATACATCAGGCGGGTGGAAAACGTGGGATAAAGTTATTTCCAACGATGGCTGGTGAGTTTACCAAAGAGAGACATCCTGCTGCATTCGTTGCTGTGGGTTGCTGTTTTCCACTTCGTTTTCAGGCTCTGATTCAGGTTCCAACATGTAGGGCTGGATGCTATGTGTTGACATTGTAGTTTGTTTTTTTTATTGAGTTCATATGAGCCTAATCCTTCTGTTTATGAGACGTTACAATGACGGCGAAAGCAGGTGCGGTGCGCGCTCCCGATGTAGTGCAGTGGCGGGAGGCGGGGCTTAATGCGGAAGAGTCTCAATCCACTCGTTTTGCCCGCAGGCTGATCTGACAGCCTACGGAGAGGGTCGGTCTGAAGTAAATAAAGCCATTTGTGACAATAACTCCATCAATCCCAGCCCTTCTGGTCTCAGAAATAAAAATAAATTAGCCTGAAAGGCACATAATAGTTCCACTTTAAATCCTCCGGCCGGAGGATGAAGCAACTCCCTCATTCATCATCATAATCTGAGCTGCCAGCCGCTAACAAGCAGTCTGTTGGCCCTTCAGATACCGGACTCTCAGCAACCGGAAGGAGACTTTCCTCCAACATGGACCCAGACCCGAACCAGGACGTAAAACAGCAGAAAACCTGAACTTAGCCAACAGTTTCATGTGATTTCCTCCACAAACTATTCAGGAAGCAGGAAAGCTGCAAACATCTGGGGAAGTATTCCCTCAGAGCTGCCGGTTCTGAAGGAACCTCTGCAGTTACCTGAACCTTCGAAGGAGCAGCATCTCTCCTCCTCTCTGAGGAGTTCAGTGTGGAAATGTGTGTTTACCAGCAGAACCAGGCCGTCTGCGGGTCGCTGGCAACCCACGCAGCACCTCGTCTCCTCCAGCAGCTCCTGCATTTGCTCCACCAGCCCGACCCCTCTCTCCTCCTCTTCCTCCTCCTCTCCCTCCTCCAGCATCTCCCCATCCTCCTCCAGCGGCAGCACCCAGCACAGGGCTCCCATGGTGAGGGAGCAGGATGGGGAGGGGGCCCGGGCCGGGGTCAGGGGTCGCCTCCGGGATCCGTGTCTGCCTTCAGAAGACGACGTGGAGCCGCTGACAAACAACATCTACGAGCGTCTGTAATCCCATCTGTCTGACTTCCAGACACTCCTGACGGTGTAAGCCCAGATTATCAGGCTGCCGCTGGTCATGTGACCCCGCGGCCGGAGCTCCAGGAGGATTGTGGGAAAGTCTGCAGGTAGGTCCTCAGGTGGCCGAGACCGAGAGGACGATCAGTCTGCAGAAGCTGCAACACAAACGGAACCAGTCCGACGTGTTCTGATGCTGCAGCTTCCTGTCTGTCGGTCCTGAAGGCTCCTCCAGAACCTCCAGGACCTCCAGGACTTCCAGGACCTCCAGAACCTCCAGGACCTCCAGAACCTCCAGGACCTCCAGGACTTCCAGGACCTCCAGAACCTCTAGGACCTCCAGGACCTCCAGGACCTCTAGGACTTCCAGGACCTCCAGAACCTCCAGAACCTCCAGAACCTCCAGGACTTCCAGGACCTCCAGAACCTCTAGGACCTCCAGGACCTCCAGGACCTCTAGGACCTCCAGGACTTCCAGGACCTCCAGGACTTCCAGGACCTCCAGAACCTCCAGGACCACCAGAAACCTCCAGGACCTCGGTGATGACTTACAGACCTTCACAAACACGTCCAGGAAATGGAGAACTGCTCCCAAAAGTGTCTCCAGAAGAGAGAAGCTGCCTCGGTGTCTGGCGCGGCTTTACGGATGGAGGAGGAGCCTCCGTCAGACGCAGCGCGGGAGTCTGAGCCGTCCTGAAGAAGATCCACGAAGAAACCTGCTGGAACTTCTCCTGGATCTTCTCACTGTTACCATCGAGTTCTGACCGTATGGAAGTGGTCCCATTTCACATCCAGCTAGAGTTCTCCACAAGATTCTGGATCCAGATCTAGATCCGGATCAGCGTCTGGATCCAGCTCCAGACAATGATTCTGATCCAGATCCGGAACCGGATTAGCATCTAGATCCAGATCCAGATACAATCTGGATCCTGATACTGAACCAGATCCAGAGGCTTAACCCAGACTTAGATACTGATTCAGATCCAGACACTGATCCGGAGCAGCATTTGGAACCGGATCCAGATACTAATTCCAATGCAGATCCAGATCCAGATACAATCCGGATCCTGATGCTGATCCAGATTCAGACATGATCCGGATCCAGACACTGATCAAGATCCAGATACTGAGCCAGATCCAGATGCTAAACCAGATTCAGATACAATCCGGATTCAGATACTGATCCCGATGCTAATCTAGATCCAGATATAATCCAGATCCAGATACTGATCCGGATCAGAGTCTAAGTTAGACCAGGCCCTGTTCTCAGAGCAGTGATGAAATCTTGACCTTGCTGGAGGAGGTAACATCTGTTGTTTCTGGACTTTTCTACCAACAGGATCACAGATGAAAGCTCACCTGTCCAGGTGACCCGGCTCCCTCAGGCAGAGTCAGGGAGTCGTTAAAAGCAGGGGGCGGGGCTTCGGTTGCCTCGGTGATGAATGGCGAATCTGAGACGTCAGGAAGAAAGGAACAGGAAGATTCAACGTGAAAAGGAAAATTTCTGCAGGAATTTTCCCAGAATTCCCGGGGAGGAAGGGGGAGGAGTCAGGTACCTGTAGTCCAGGTGTGGGGGTCTGGGGGCTGGATGCTGAGGTCGGGCCAGACGCCGGCAGGCTCCTCTGGATCAGGCGACTCGTCTCTCCTCAGCAACAGCTGCAGGTTCTGATGTGCAAACAGACTCTGCAGGAGGTCCAGGTCCAGTCTGGACACAGCGGCGCCGTTTACAGCCAGGACCTCGTCTCCGGCTCGGAGTCCTGAAGGGACACGGAGACGCTGAAGTCACGTGATCTCATGTCAGGTTTGACTTCAGGTTCATCTTCTCCAAAAGCAGGTGAAGCTGTCAGCGCCCCCTGCTGGACGACAGCAAACCCAGGTTCTGCTCACCTCGCCGGGCCGACACCCCCAGCGGGTCCACCTCGCTGACGAAGACGTGACTTTCCCCCACTCCGTCCACGTGACCCGTCACCGCAAAGCCTGCAGGTGGAGAGGAAGAGAGAGGTTCAGCTCCATCTCGGCGTCTCTCAGCGGCTTCTGGAGGTTTTTCCTGAATCGTCCCCATCAGAGACACGGGACGGGTTTTTCTCACCAAAGTCCTGGTCGGGATCGGGCCGACAGATGTGCAGAGAGATCAGTCCGCCAGCTGGAGGCTGCTGCTCCTCACACAGCTGGAAAACATCCAACATCTGTCAGTAAACGTCTCCGAGGAGGACGTGGCGTCAGCAGACCGACGGAAGAACAGGTTTAGTTTCATTTACATGTTAACAAAATGAAAATAACTAAAACAAAATAAAAAATAATTCTAATTCTGTGAAAATAGTCAGAATTTTAATCTCAGAAGTTTAACTACAAGTTGAACGCCTGGGTTTTCAGCAGCTGGTTCCATTGAGCCGTGCATCGTGTGGAAAGGTAGCCAGGCAGCGTTAGTTTGGGCCGCGTGGCTCCTCTGAGTTCTGAGATTAAAGTCAGAATTCATAGATAATTCATAAGACTCGTCCGTACTGAAAAGGCAGAAGCAAAGCTGAGTAACGCCCGCCTACATCACGTGGAACATTTTACCATGACAAGTTATTAAACAGAGGAGTTTAACAAGAGAAAAAGCTGTAACAACTTCCATTTACAATCCCAAATCATTTGTAGTCATATTTATCAATCAAGGACTTATTTTGAAAACTGCTAAAGAACTGCATGATTTCATTTCTGAGTTGGCTTTATTCCACCATCGGACTCCTGCAAAGGAGGAGATTACTTGGCTCTTGGTCACGTCATTTCTCCCTAAAGTCTGATGAACAAGCAGCTCAGCGTGATCTGCAAGAACTTCACCGTTAAAACCAAGAAAAACACGTTTTCTGGTGCCAACAGCTGATCGCGTGTTTAAAGATCGGCTCAGAGAACGAAACGTTTTATTTCAGGAGTTCATGCAGCTTTGTTTCAGATAATCAATATTTCTACAGTTTACATCATTATGTTTATATATTTGTAACTAATTCAGCTTTGATTTAATGTTCCTCATTTTTTCTTACATTTCAATGAAAAACATTTTAAAAAGCAGAATTTATCGTTGAGTTTTGAGCCCAGTTTTCTTATTTTTTATCCTTATCTTAACATGATCATTTATCTCCTGGAAGAGAAAGTAAAGTCTAACCAGAGATGACGAGATGTTAAGCTCAGAAGTTACAGTAAGTTGATCTTATTGATTATAACCAGGTGTGTGTGTGTGTGTGTGTGTGTGTGTGTGTGTGTGTGTGTGTGTGTGTAATGATTCTGCATGTGAATAACATGTTATCTCAGGAAAACAAGATCCGTTTTATCAGTGACAAACAAACAAGCGAGCACGCCGGCTTCTGTCCGTTTGTATTCTAATGAATCCTTTATAAAAACAAACTTGAACAGTGACGTAAAGAATCGCGGAGAGTTTTAAAGCTTCATGTTTCAGGAAGTGCACTCGCCTGTAGAACCGCTGTGTGGCCAGCAGAGGGCGCCGCCTCGCTGTGCGCAGACTGGAAGTCCCGATCCGGCTGCAGGAAACACAATGCGACACTTTTATTCAGAAACATAAAACATCAGCAGAAACAACGGCGAGGAGACGAAACAGGAAATAAAATCACACAAATCCATGTTTTCCTGATGAAGAAAAAAGACTGAAGATTTATTTTCAGCTGCTGTGATGAAATGTGTTGTGATGTGAAATGTGGTTGAAGAGGAGCAGCGGGAAGGAGGGGGAGGTCATGTGGAGAGGGGGGTGCTGGGTGGGGGGGAATAAAAGGCTTGACGCCTCCTGGTCCAGCAGCAGCTGAACCAACACCCCTCCTCTCTGTCCCGACTCTTTTGTTCCGTATTTACTGAATCCAGAGTCTCTGATGAAGAATTTGGGAACAGCTGGTCCAGATTCCAGGATGTTTCCTCAGAAATGATGCTGAGACACGTCATCAGTTGTGTTCCTAACGGTGACGGCGCCTCGCCATCTGAACCGCGGAGCCACAAAAAGCTCCACACGTCCTTCCAACGTCTCCGAGTCAGTCCTGCGTCTCGCCAACATCCATCATCATCATGAGACTCAACTCCACAAAACCAGAGCCACAAGTCAGACAAGACTTCAGCCGCTGAATAAAGATCCACCTCCGAGGTCCTCAGACAAGCCGTGGACGTCGTTCCACGGACCAAACGGCGACCACGTGTTCGAACACCAGCGGTTTCAGCCAGTTTGAGAACCGCTGGTTTAAAACCTCGTGCCAAGAAGACAAACTGCTGGAGTTCCAGATTTCTGCACTTCTTTATTATTCAGGGCAGGTGAAACATCAGAGCGTTTCCATGACACCTAGAACTGCGCAAAAACTAAATATCGCAATAAAAAACCGCAAAGTTCGGAAAAAAGTTAAATATCGCTAGAAAGTTTTTATGCTTTTATGAGGTGGTTTTTCCGACATTTCCATAACGAAATATATCGCTAAAGTGTAACGGGAACAGTTTTCACGTGTTTTTGTGTCCCCGGACATGACGTGGGGGGTCATGTGACCAGTTCGTTTCCGGTAAAGATGGTGCGGTGCGGAACAAACAGAAAATTTTAGAGTTTTACAAAAGAAAATGAGGGAGAAAAGCTGTGAAAATCTGTAACAAACTCTCCGCAGCAAGTAGAAAACCCCAAAATAACGCTATGTGGCTACTTTGCATAAACCGCAAAAGGCTAATGCGCTAAACACCGTTCAATGGAAACACCGTAAATTAAAAATGGTTGTTTGTCAAAACGTACAAAAATCACTTATTTAGTAAAAAACTGTACTGGAAACGCAGCTACTAACGGTCTGCAGAACTACACAGACAGACGGACACTTTTCATGTTTCCGTTACGTAAGACAGACATGGGAGCAACACCAGTGGAGTAACGGGCCGGTGTTGGGGTGTATGGCTGACACACAACCAGAGGAAGGAAGAACCGAGCTGCAGCAGAAAGAAGGACTTCCCCAAACCTGCTGCTGGTTCTGTAGCAGCTGTGAAAGCGGACCTTCTCCCGGTGTCAGCGTAAACAGCGAGCACGTGTCACAGTGTTGAGGCAGAATCTGGGCCAAAAGACAGATTCATCCCCGCTCTCAGAACCACAGACTGCTCCTTAAGATAACTGGCTGTTTATCAGGAGGAGCCGTCAGGAGCCAACATGATGGGAACTTCAGCTGGAGACTGGAGGAGGCCTCGTAAGGACAGAGAAAAGCTTTTTCCTTGGATTCCAGCAGCAGAAGATGTGTTTTCAGCAGCGAGCGGAGGTGTCTATTACCTGGACATCGGAGTGTTTTCCACCCCGTCTGCGTCCGTCCAGCCCATTCAGGACCTTCAAAGACGATGGCAGGCCTCTCCTCCGGCCGCTTCCCCCCGACAGAGACCGACAACGCTGCCACAACGCCGACTCCTCCCGACTGCACACCTGTATGGAGGATTCCCATTCAGAGCAGCAAAGGAAGAAGTCCTGCAGGTTCCTCAGCTGTTAACAGAGAGGAGCTTCTTACCAGAGCGTGGAAGGAGGACACGGAGAAGACGCCCAGACGTCCCAGCATGCTCTTGGAGGGCCGGCTAGCCACAGCCAGGAGGCTCTTGGGGTTGGGAAGTTCACCACCCTGAAGGCTGGACAGGTAACACCTGAGCCTGAACAGATCCAGGTTCAGTTTCTCCAGGTTCTGATCCCATTGTTGGATCTGAAAACACACAAATACACACAGTCGGTGTAAATTCATCCAGTTCAGATCAGGTTGGTGACTGAAGAAGTCCCAGCCAGGACTGGGTAATCAAATATTGTACTCTGGCAACCTTATCTATTTATTTATTTATCTAATTTATTGACTTATGTTTTTTGTCTATTTGGAATTATATTATGATAAATACATCAACCTTTTAATAATTAGAAACGATACAATCACATACACACATAAATAAGTCACTCTGGGGGTCCAATATCTTCCTACTAAAAGTGGCAAAAACAAGAATTTCCTTCATCTTCCTCCAAAGGGAAAGCTGTTTAATATGTTGGAATCCAGTGAGCATGTTAAATGTCACCACCATTCTTCCAAATTAAGTTCTAAGAATAAAGAATAATTGGTTTTAAACTGTAATGACTGTGAGATTAAGTTTCAGTGGAAGTCATTGGGACATTTTTGGCCATGAAGGTTCCAAGATGGAGAATGTGACCCGACATAAAAAAACACAGTCAATTGAGTTTTGTTGCTACTGTTTGACATATCCAAGGCTCTAATCTCCCCTAAAGACCCTCACATAGTTATCACATGGAAAATAATTAAGGTTTTCTGGCTTTTTAAATTAGTGATGCAATGATTAAACAAACCAAATGGAATTTAAAGGGTAAAAATCAGAACAATGATTGCATGTTTGGTTGTGTTGAGCAGGTCTGACAGTGTTTTATCTGACATCACCATGACAACATGAGCCATCAAATTAGTTTGTTGTTACAGCGTAGAAATCATAGACTGTATATAGAAGATGGGCGGAGCCTCCGTGACGTCACCCGTAGGTTTCTGAAGAGCTGAATTGAAGCTCGGTGGGCGGTTCCTACCATCATCATCTTGGCAGCGTCATGCCAGGGGGCTGTGAGTGTCATGGTGGATGATTGACATCGAGCGAACTCCGAGCTTTCTGTAGCTAAGAGCTAACCGAGCTAACCCGGAGATAACAGGAGCTAACCAGCTAACGGAGGTAAGCGAGCTAAAGCTAAGTCACGTTGTTAACCGGCTAAAAACCGCGGTTGTTCTACGTTCTTCTGACTTGAAGCAGGAGATCGGGTACCTGTCAATCAAAAGGACACGCCCCTAAATATGCCGAACTTCGAGATTAAATTACTTTTAAACGGCGAGTTAGAAAAATATTCACTCCCCCCACAGTTGTCATGAAGGTAAACCTGGCCTATTAAACCTAACATGGATTTTTGAACCAGGCTATAAACATGTTTATTTCTGCAGTAAACGTGTTTCTTTCTGCTGTAAACGTGTTTATTTCCGCTGAAAACATATTTATTTCTGCTGTAAACATGTTTATTCCTGCTGTAAACATGTTTATTTCTGCTGTAAACGTGTTTATTTCTGCTGAAAACATATTTATTTCTGCTGTAAACATGTTTATTTCTGCTGTAAACATGTTTATTCCTGCTGTAAACGTTTATTTCTGCTGTAAACATGTTTATTCCTGCTGTAAACATGTTTATTTCTGCTGTAAACATGTTTATTCCTGCTGTAAACATGTTTATTCCTGCTGTGAAGTTGGTCTTTTTAACATGGGAGTCTATGGGGATTTGCTCTGTTTTGCAGCCCCTAGTGGATGAAGGGGGAACTGCAGTTTTATGCACTTCTGCAGAGGCTTCACTTTTAACCGCTGGAGGTTGCCGCTTGGTAGAAACAGAACTTGTTTAATTTTGATAGAAGGACAATAAAACAGTTTTTAACAAATGGATATTTTCTCCTAAAAGATGTGATTGGCAGGCGGAGGTGAACTCCTCTCAGCAGGCGGGCAGACTCCATGCTCGACTTGACAACATGCTCGATGCAAATCTATGTTCGACTCGACTCCGTGTGAGACGGATGTCGGACATTTCTCTGCTGCACAGCTTCAGAACATCCTGGAGTCGGACTGTTCCGTAAGAACATCTGATGTTTCTCTGACAGCTGCTGCAGATGGAAGACGTCGATCAGCTTCACTTTGTCTCAGACTTGGAATCTGAGAGGAATATTATTCATTTATTCATTATTTTACTGTTTGGTTTTTATGAGTCTGGAGATAAAAACATGAAAACACGTGAAGGACTTTGGAACTTGACGGGTCCTGACCTGGTTCTCCACAGCCTTCCGGTTCTTCTGCTCCTTGATGATGGACAGCTGCAGCTCCGCCATCTTCTTCATCTTCCCGTCCATGTCGATCTTGTGCAGCAGCGAGCGCGTCTGGCAGCGCAGCAGGTGCAGCGTGTCCTCCCTCCCCTGCCGCCGGGCCATCAGGGCGGCGCTCGCAGAGTGGATGGCCGTCACCCAGTTCTCCAGGTCCGTCTGGTTGGTGGCCTGGACGGGTCGCAGAGACAGTCAGTTTTTTTACAGCGCAGAAGAAAAATCTTTTATTTCACAAAGAAACAAGGATGAAAATATATTTTCTGGTTTTATCGTAACTTCATTTGTCTTGTCTCTTGATAGTTTTTTAAAACTTAAAAGTGCAAAATCTGCGGCACCCAGAGCCCCGTTGCTTTATCATTTCTATCCGTCCAGGAGGTCTACAATCCAGATGTAGTGTTTATTCAGAGACTCTAGATGGTAAATCCACTATTATTTATCACATCTTCATCACCATCACTACCATGTTGCTAAGAGACCTCTATTTCCACCTGGACATGATGATGAAGACACTTCCTGTCAGACTTTCCACCAATCAGAGAGCTTAAACTGACAGTAACGTCCAATCAGGAGCAGCCAAAGATCAACAAGTGATGAGAAAAGCAGAAAAATAATGATCCTCTATGGCTGGAATAAAGCCAAGAAGACGTTTGGGATGCAGCTGAGGTGGAGGTGCTGCAGTGAGGACAGCAGGTAGATAGTAGCAGGAAGACGTGTGGAAACATGGAAACAGTGTGTGTGTGTGTGTGTGTGTGTGTGTGTGTGTGTGTGTGTGTGTGTGTGTGTGTGTGTTTTAGACGTGAGAGAATGATGTGCAGATGAGGAAAGTCTTGGTCGCTGCTGATCTATGTGTGTTATTTCTACAAACATCTGGTTGCTCTTTATGCTGCTTTATCTGTTCATACATTCATTTTACATCATTTTAGCCTCAGAATCTGACAGCTGAGGCTGAAACATCACGTCTCCATGGCAACGTCCTGTCTGCATGCTGACTGGGGTTAACAGGGTTCAGATTCTGCATGCAGTTCTACATTAAATGAACCAGCAGACCACAGAGAGCAGGACGTTTTAAGGGTCAGATCCCAGCGAGACACACGTGTTTTTCAGCTTCTTCACACCAACAACCGCTTCTGTTCAGGAGAATTTACTCCCTCTGCCTCCTCGCAAAGAGAAACATTTGTTGCAGTAATTTGCTGTGTTGTGACTTCCATTAACACCCCCCCCCCCCCCCCCGTCCTCAGCTGAGCTCCTCCACACCTCTGTAAGGGCCCTTCCTCCTCCTCCTCCTCCTCCTCAGTGATTTGTGTTTGTGTGTGTGTGTGTGTGTGTGTGTGTGTAAACACTCTCGCTGAGAGCAGTGAGAGTTACTCTGAGCTAAAGATCTCCCCAAGCTCGTAAACTCAGAGGAAGATCACACAGATAAATACTCCAGTTAAATCAGAGGTCACCGCCGCCGCCGCTGGCGAGGACACAGGAAGCGAGTTGTGTCTATTTTCAGCGCACGGTGACCTCTGACCCCTGAAGTCCTGATTTCTGCACACAGAGGAAAACTCTGCAGAGAAAATCCTAAAATGCTTCATGAAGGAAAGCGGTTGTGGCGAGGATCCACACCCTGAAATCAGAGAGCATCATGGGAAAACGGTCCAAATGAAGAAAATGTGTCCAACACAAACGCTTCCCGTGGTGCATTCAGGGACGCTGGGGTAGAGCGGCGCTCACCTGCAGCAGGTAGACGTCTCCGTACGAGTTGCTCAGACAGAAGACGTGCTCCCTCTTGGGGTGTTCTGGGACGGCCTGGACGATGCTGTCATCGGCCAGCAGGGCGTAGCGAGGCGACAGCTCCTGCTCGCCGCCGCCGCCGCCGCCGCCGCTCCGTCCGAACGTCTCGTAAAACAGCAGAGTGCAGCCTGACGGGAGAATCCTTCATTATGTATTCCTCTCCGTGTTACGTCATAAAACATGCTGCAGATTTAAGAAGGTTCTGCCGGCAATGCTGCCACACACACACACACACACACACACACACGTTCTCTGTCTGTGTGTGTGTGTGTGTGTGTGTGTGTGTCGGGGGGGGCTCACCCTTAAGAGTCACCCAGAAGTTCCTCCACCTGCGCCGGGCGACCAGCTCCAGCTTCCTCTCCTTGTTGACGGTGATGAGAGCTTTGAAGGAGAGCCAACCTGCCCTCCGTACCACACCCTGCTCCTTCTCATACAGGACGTCCACCTCCTCCTCCGCTCCTCCTCCTCCTGCCTCCACCTCCCCTTCCATCTCCTCCTCTCCCTCCTCTTCCTCTCCGTCTCCCTCTGACGGCTCGGTCCGCTCGGCCGTGCTGCTGCAGCCAGTTTCCAGCTCCTGCATGAAGTTTTTGTAGATGTTCTGCCGCAGAGCGTCGCTGCTATGGTTCTGGTTCTGGTTCAGGCTCCTGGAGGAGCCGCAGTGGACCGGGAGGAACTGGTTCTGGTTCAGCTGGTGGAGAGGGTTGCAGGACCAGAGCGTGCTGGAGGCCGACGGTCCGGAGTCCGGAATGAAGACGCTGTCGCTGCCGAGTGGCTCCTGCAGGTAAATCAGACCACAGTTCGGATCTGGACTCAGTTTTACAACCAGAACCAGGTTCAGGTTCTGATCAACAGTGAACCGTACGGAACATCAACGCTGCCACAAAATAAAAACATATGAAGGTGAAACATAACTTTGATATAAAACTGGGAGTGAAAATGTTCAGAGATCCGCTGAAGGCCGATGTTTCCATCCTGCTGCAGGTCTAACGGGACTTCGGCAGCCTTCACATGCGTCTCATTCTTTCATTTTAATGTTTAATGTTTTAATATTTAATGTTTTTATTCATTAAAAAAAACATTAAAAAGGAGAATTTCTGAAGTTTTTTTGCTTTGCAGCAGTGGATTTCTGACATCGAAGTCTTTTGGTGTCGTGCTGCTCTTACCTGGATCCTCCTCTTCTTCCGGCTCAGACTTCCCGTCCAGTCGCTCAGCTGTCGGATTCGGCTCTTCAGGAAGTCCTTCCGGTTGTTCCCGGTGGAGGTGGCGTTGCTGGGCTCAGCCTTGCGGCAGGGCAGCGTGTGGGAGGAGTAGCGCTGCTCCACGCCACCGATCAAACCCTCCGGGATGACGTCATCCGGCGGTGAGGAGGCGGCGAGCAGCGTCTCCGGCGCGGTGGGGAAGGCAGCGAGCGTGTGCTGGCTGCTGTAGACGCCGGGCGCCGAAATGAGGTCCATGAGGTCCGGCTGCAGGATCACAGAGTCCCCGATGCCGCTGTCCTCGGTGCGTCCGGAGGAGGAGCAGGAGTTGTGGGCGGGGCCAGTCTCTGCGGGGTGGAGGAGGAGGGTGGAGGTAAATCCTGGGGACATGTCCTCCACCTGAGCAGAGGAGCAGGTGTTGTAGCCGCTGCTGCTGGCGGCCGTCTCCTCGGTGCGGGTGGAGGAGCAGGTGTTGTAGCCGCTCTGCCCACAGGTGAACACGCTGTCCGCCAGCTCGCCGCCGGTGCCCCACGGCGAGTCGTACCAGGAGCCGTCGGAGCTGAGCGAGCTGCCCTTGCTGGTGCGGAGGGACAGTTCTGGGCCAACGGCGGCGCCTGCCGGCCCTTGCGACTCCGCCGGGACCACCCTGGCGTTGGTGAACTCCACCCTCATGCTGCCATCTTTGCTGAGCAGCACCTTGGGGCTGCCGCCACTCTCCAGAGATGCTCGCTCGCCATCGCTCCCCCGGTATTCAAACTGACCCCTGCAGCCGCCCGGCGCCCGCTCCTCCCTTCCTCGGGGTGAATGCTCATAGTGCCAGGAGGTGTAGGGCGTTCCGGCGGCGTGCTGACTCTGGCAGCTCCGCCCCCGGCTCCTGCTGTGCCCCTGGCTGCTGCTTCTCCACCAACTGCGAGGCGATGGCACCTCCTCCCTCCTGGAGGACGGTTTGGTCGGAGAGATGAAGCTGCTGTGACTGTCTGCGTTTCCCATGGCAACCTGGAGAAGGCGCAAGGAGGAAAACGTCATCAACATGAGACAGGGTGTGTGTGTGTGTGTGTGTGCTGGGCTCCACTGACCCCGCCCCCCCACCACCTCGTTCTTCTTCAGTGACTTAGGTGTCTAAAGTTGCTCTTATAGTTATGGGTAGTCTAGCCATCCATTACTTATGTAGCAATGGGGATGTTACCTGATGCACTGAGAAGTACCTCGCTCTATTTCTCTAATATATTAATGTATAAATATATGACAATATGGCCGTCTCTAACTTATTTCTCCTTTTTTCCGCAGGTCTTCCTGAATAAGTGCAGTTGTACATGTTGATCTGTCTTTCCTGTCGTCTCCACCCCAACCAGTCGAGGCAGATGGCTGCCCTCCCTGAGCTGGTTCTGCCGGAGGTTTTCTTCCTGTTAAAGGGGAGTTTTTTCCTTCCCACTGTCACCTCGTGCAGCTCAGGATGGAGGATTGGATCCAAGTCTTGACTCGATGCAATCAGTTGGTTTCTATTATAGGATACGTATGAACTGGCTGGAAATGATGTGTGTGTAAAGTGTCCTGAGACAACGTTGTTGTGAAGCTGTACAAATAAAGCCGGATTGAATTGAAGGATCGAGGACCTACTTTAAGGAATGTTCTTGCAAGACATAGTCGAAAGGGTAAAAAAAATATTTTTGGCCAAAATCTTGTGATATTACCCATGATGCACCTGGACTCAGTGGAACTTTTTTCCCGCTGCAGTGGTTGAAGATCAGTGCTCTTCATCTTGTTTATTTATTATTATTACTGTTGTCTGGTCAGACACCTTTCCGGCTTCAAACCTTTTTGATTTTAGCAGTAGGGTGCCCATTTTTCTTTAACTTCAGCACGTGAAATCATAGAAAACTGGAAGTGGTAAGCTAGCTGCTGTATGTCAACTGGTGTTTCCACTGTGATTTATATTCTTCTATCCCGAGAAAAGCCGTTACGTTCACACAGCAAATGTCCTCTTTACATCTATAATTAATTGTGCAAATAATTTTTTTTTTTTTTTTTAAATGTGAGCATAGGATGTTAGCTATTGGATTTGCATCCATTAGCATACACATATTTGTTAGCTAGTTGCTCAAATTAGACTTTTGTGGGAGAAAATGTGATTCAATGTCAGTGATCATAACATTTGTGAAATTATGTAATAATCCTCGTCTTTCTACGGTTTCTCTAAATGAAAGCAGAATCCAAAATCTGGCAAATTCTCTCAAAACGAGAAGTTGAGCAATTTATAAACATTGTAAAGATTCTTCTGAACGTTAGCTAGCATCAATGCTAACAAAACGTCACTCTACTCCCATCAAATTTGCATAATACAAAAAACTGAATTTAAATAAAACAAAATAGAAAACACTGCCTGTGTTGTATTTTTTAGCTCGCAAATAACAATTCTAAGGAACAGCCGCTACCATCATTATAAGCATGGTTATAAACGCGGTTATAAATATAGTTATAAACAGTTATAAATGTGGTTATAAATGGAGTTATAAATGTGGTCATAAACGTGGTTATAAATGTGGTAATAAATGTAATTATAAACGTGGTAAATAAAGTGGTTATTAATGTAGTTATAAACATGGTTATTCATGTAGTTTTAAACGCGTTTATAAATGTGTTCATAAATGTGTTCATAAATGTAATTATAAACGTGGTTAATAAAGTGGTTATAAATGTGGTCATGAACATGGTTATAAATGTGGTTATGAATGACGATTAAATCTAATCCAAAACTTCTCTTGTACTGCTGTCACAGCTCCTCTCCGATTCCTCTTTTTATCCAAAAACGAAACATCTGTTCTTATAAATTGTTCTTAGTTTGCTAAATTGTTTAAGTTTATGTTATTTTCTCATAAACAACTTTATTTCCTCGGTTGTTTCAGCTACAAACGTCACATTCTGTCATGGAAACGTAAAACATGCGGGAGGAAAAAGTCAGACGATGTGAAGATGAAAACTTTGACCAACCTCATCAGTTTCTCACTTTTATAACTTTGTGCTCCTCAGATCCTCAGCAGCTCCTTCATGCTTCGTCCCGCTGCCTCCTCTTCCTCTCTCTTCACTGCTGAAGATCTGATGCTTCCAGCTGCTCCCTCTCTCTCTCTCTCTGTGTTCGTCTATGTTGTTCGTCCCTCTCTTCACACCAGCTCATCTGTTCGGGGGAGAACAGAGGGAAGGAGGGGCTTCATGAGCTTCAGCACACAGACTTTCCTTTTGTACAAACCCCCCTCCCTCCTCTTCCTCGGCAGAGCCCTTCCATGACGTTCCTCTTCTGAAACCAGACCTCCTCGCTCTTCTGTTTATTTTGGTTTTCTGGAATGCTGAGCAATTTTCTCCTCCTCTTCTCCCGCTCTGTTTTATGGTGAATGTGCAGCAGCTCATCGGACAGCCTGAGGTTGTCCAGCCTGGAGTTAATCGTCCAGAAGCGGCTCGTTGGCAAACACTGCGTGCAGACACCCGAGTGAAAGCACGGACACTGAATCTGAACACCTCGAGACTGTTGGAGGAGCCAAATGATCACAGCAGCAGGGCTGTCTGAAGGAAATACTGCGGGAAAAGTTAAATGTGTCTGATTAATAACCGGATAAAACTCCGATAGCTGCTGCTCTAACTGGAACGAGTGATCTCCATCTGCAAGGTTAAAGGTCCAAATCTGCCCCTGTACGTAAACGAGAACGTCTGTTACAAACGTTATCATACGTCGCCGCGTGCATGTTTTACGTTGCCGTGGTTAAGTCAGTTCATCCACTAGTGGGCAGTGCTGATTTCAGAGTTCCCTTCCACACCATGACACCGGCTGGTAGCGATAACGCACCGCTGTGATGTCCTTTACAACCGTCCAGAAACACC
Organism: Telmatherina bonti; assembly: GCF_933228915.1. Classification (NCBI taxonomy): domain Eukaryota; kingdom Metazoa; phylum Chordata; class Actinopteri; order Atheriniformes; family Telmatherinidae; genus Telmatherina; species Telmatherina bonti. Next base: position 8,108,426 of record NC_136614.1, on the reverse strand, counting down.
AGAAGAAACATCTGTGTTTCCTTTGTCCTCGTCTTCCTGTTCCTCTTCTTCTTCTTCGCTTTGTTCCTTTTGCTGGGTTTGTTTCAGTTATACAACTCAACACCGCCGCCGTGGTACTAATCCGATTTCTGGGACAAGCGGTGGAAAGCCAAGCCTCGACAACGAACCAAATCCCATGCACAACCGGCGCCAGCAACGGCTGAAGCCTTTCGATCTTCTGTGTTTAGATTTGGTCTCAAGAACAACAAAAAGCCAAAACAGCACAACAAAGACAGTGGCATCTGCTGTAGCATCATTAACATGTATGTCTCCTGTCTCAGCAGGTCTCCCTGGCCGGGAGTAGCAGTTCCTGTTGTCTGTTGTCTTTCTGTCCTCTTCCCCCCACACAGCAGAGGCAGATGGCTGCCTGTCCTGAGCCGGGTTCTGCCGGAGGTTTCCTTCCTGTTAAAAGGGAGTTTTTTCCTTCCCACTGTTGCCAGTGTGCTTGCTCAGGATGGGAGATTGAGTTGGACTCAACTCAATCTGTTGGTTTCCTTATATAGGCTATTATGAATTGGCCATCATTATGTTTTCCCCTCTGTCTGTAAAGCGTCTTGAGATGGCATTGCCGTGATTTGACGCTATATAAATAAAGTTGAATTGAATTGGAATGGACAGTCAACCCGACCTCACACCGTTTCAACAGCAGATTATTTCCCGTCCACCTCTGGTTGAGCTCCAGAAAAAGGAAAATGTGGCTCGAAAAGCTCAGAACAACTTCGCTCAGAGTGACGTCAGCAGATAAACGGAGGAGTTGGACATTAAATACGTCAGATTCCAGAACAAAACCATGTAGAAGAAGAAGAAGAAGAAACGTACGTAGTTAAAGCAGTTTCTTCTTCTTCACTTTCAGTAAAGCGTCGTCATGACAACGTGGAAGCGGAAAGTATCTCAGGATCACAGTCGTGGTTCTGCATTCAAAGACTCAAACCTCTGAACAAAACCTGGTCCGAGCACCACAAATCTCAGAGCGCTCACTTCCTGAGGTCAGAGGTCACGGCGGACTCCAGGTTCAGCCTTCGCCAGCGGTCAGCTCCTGCAGGTGACGCCCATCCTGTCCCAGAGGAGGAAGGAGCGAGGAGGAGCCGAGGAGGAGGAGGACTCGACAGCAGCACAATGACACAATGAACCACTGACCCCCGAACGCATCACTGACCTCTGACCTCTTTCACTGAGACGAGACAGGAAGGATGAAACCTGGACAGCTGGAGCGCTCCGACTGACGGAGACCGCTCAGCTTCATCATGATGATGATGATGATGGTCTGGAGGAACTTTAGATGCCAATGAGCAGAAGACAAACGTGGCGGAGTCACAACGTTGTGACATTTCCCTTCGGCTGCAGAGAATCGCTGCTTCCTCTCAGACACGAAACAGGCGAGAAGATCAGAAACTCAGAGCCGGACGTCAGTAAAACATCTTTTCCTGGACGCAG
>NC_136614.1:8086953-8101953 GCF_933228915.1 Telmatherina bonti | reverse complement strand
AACAGCTGCAACAGAAAACCCTGCATAATCCATCCTTTGATGCAGAAAACAGAGCAATTCCACCTGAAGTCACGGGGGGCAGTGCTGAGTTGCATAGCTGAGATACAACCAGAGAAAGGAACAAACCAGAGAAGAAAAGGAAATGGAAGATAACCATAGACTGTATATAAAAGATGGGCGGAGCCTCCGTGACGTCACCCGTAAGTTTCTGAAGAGCTGAATTGAAGCTCGGTGGGCGGTTCCTACCGTCTCCATGTTGGCAGGGACATGCGTGTCGTCTCGCCCACAAAATGTAAATATGGGCAAAGAGGTGGAGCTGAGAGGGGGGCTGTGGATGGTGGATGATTGACATCGAACGAACTCCGAGCTTTCTGTAGCTAAGAGCTAACAGAGCTAACCCGGAGATAACAGGAGCTAACCAGCTAACGGAGGTAAGCGGGCTAAAGCTAAGTCATGTTGTTAAACGGCTAAAAACTGCGGTTGTTCTACGTTCTTCTGACTTGAAGCAGGAGATCGGGTACCTGTCAATCAAAGGGACGCGCCCCTAAATATGCCAAACTTCGAGATTAAATTACTTTTAAATGGGCGAGTTAGAAAAAAATTCAGTCCCCCCACAGTTATCATGAAGGTAAACCTGACCTATTAAACCTAAAATGGATTTTTGTACCAGGCTGTAAACATGTTTATTTCTGCTGTAAACAGCTGTGAAGTTGGTCTTTTTAACATGGGAGTCTATGGGGATTCGCTCTGTTTTGCAGCCCCTAGTGGATGAAGGGGGAACTGCAGTTTTATGCACTTCTGCATCGGCTTCACTTTTAACCGCCAGAGGTTGTCACTTGAAGACAATGCAGAAACCACCAAAGCAAAAGCACCTGAAGAAGAAGCTAAAGTTGAGAACAGCAAAAAATGCAGTTTTATTCTTCTTCTGGTGTTTTTGGACAGTAGTAGCTGCCAACTGGCGTGCTGAAGTGCTGAACTCAACACAGCCCACGAGTGGATGAACTGACTCAACACGGCCCACGAGTGGATGAACTGACTTAGCAACTTTGAAAAACATAAAGAAGTATGAGGGCGGCGACGTACGACAACGTTAGAAACGGCCGTCCAGATTAACGTATGTAAGGGAGCAGAAATGGACCTGAAGATAAAACAGCCTTAAGCTGCTAGAAAACACAACACTGATCTAATTCCAATACCATCATCATCATCACTGTGCCTCCTCGCAGGCGGCTGTGAAGGATCGACGGTCTCGGCTCCAACCAACAACTAACCGAATGAAGACCCAGCCCCACCCGGCTGAAGCCGCAGAGCTAAACCGACACTAAACAGATCTGGTCCCAGATCTAATTGGTTTTTTTTCAACCAGCACAAGGTTACCTGCAGGTCTCCAGTTAAAAGCCCACAAATCAGCGTTAGCGTCGCCCGTCGAGCCTCAAACCGCCTCCGTTAACCACAGAACATCTTTACTTCTGATGCACCTCGTCTCAAACCACACAGAACCCAAACTGGGACAAACGTCCCATTCAGCACCTGACAGGAAAAGTCTGAGCATCATGTGATCAATAAAATAATTCACTTATCGTAGATTAATAAATTAAATTCATTTCAGTCCTGCCGTTTAATGAATTACATTAAATATACTTTATTTATACCAGAACAGTGTAGATAAAAGGAGAAGAAAACGTTGAATTTCAGGTTTTCTATCATTTGGAACAGAAACTAAAATCACAAAACAGGATAAAAAGCTAAAGGAGAAGGAAACTGGAAGAAGCGACTCGCATAAAACTCTTCGTCAGCGCGTCGGACTGCGAGGTTTCTCAGAGGTTTCTTCTTCTTTGCAAGTTTCCTGTCAGAGAAATCCACTCAGAACAACATGACGTCTTCACAAACATGCAACCACGATTTACACATACAAACGAATTACACTCGTTGTGTATTCTTGTCATGTCTGTAAATGTATTTTGTGTGTTTTACTGCTGCTGGTTTCAGCTTCCTGTTAATAAACCTTTGAGTCCAGTTTTCCTGCTTTAAACTGTATCTTCCATCATTTTCACCCCAGAAGCTGAATTTAAACATGTTCTGGCAACTTAAAGCAGACAGACTGGATTGCCGGGACTCCCTCACGCCTCTCGGGGACTCGTGTGGCCCCCAGGTCTTCATGATCCGATTGGTCTGACATATTATTTGGTACAAGAGGAAACACGAGTTGGTTTGCTGAAGGCTGAATGTGAGCAGACAAGTGAAGAAGTGAAAAGTGAAGAAGCTTTTCTTTCCTTTGTCCTTCATGGACAAAACAGGCGAGTCGCTTCATTCAGACCCCAGATGCTGCTGAGGGGCCCCTGGGCAGGCTAACATGCCCTGTCAGACAGACGAGCTGATTTTCATCACCTGGTTTAAAGTGAAGAAACCCTCCACATCTCTCAACCCCATCGGTCAGCAGGGAGCACCCAGAGCAGTTTCTGAAATCAGGACTGACCGTAGACCCGATCAGAGGAAAACCAGCCTCCTCGAGGCCAGCTGACGTTTTCACAGCTGAAGAAAAAAAACTGGAAATTCTCAGAAGCTCGAAAGTGAATGTTTGATCCGAGTAGCTTCATTCTTCATCAGAGTCTGAAGCTTCATTAGAAATACTTTCCCAGACTTCCTGAAGGACTTTCTGGCTTTGGTTCTCTTCTCTGTCCAGACGATCCCACATTGCTTCAACAAAGTCAAGGTCCAGGTTCTGGGTTGGATCCATTCTGCCATCAGACGTCTTTCCACTGATCTTCAGTCCAGTTCTGGGGTCATGTGACCTCTTTTGTGGCTTCTGTAAGCCACGTTACCATGGAGACCATTTCTGATGAGGCTGGTCCAGATGCATCTCAGGTCCTGGTCCAGGTCTTTGCTGGATCTCAGATCCTCCTGTTGAGTCTTCTGTCCTCCTCATGTCCAATTTCCAGCTAACAGGAACCACCTCGTTGCTACGGAAACCCTGTTTTCTGTCAGACTGCCTGATCTTTGCTGCGTTTCAGATGAAACTGAAGAAACAGAACCAGAGAGGCCGTAGATCCAGTTGGAACTGGTTCATTGTTGCATTGTCTGTCCTGTTTGGCTGAATGATTCAGTGGTCACACTTTCCTCTGAAAAGGGTCCTGTACCAGGACTGGACTGAATATGAAAGAAAAACTTCAACGATCGTCAGAAAGTTGGAGAAGTATTGATCAAGACCAGCTAAACATGTGACAACAAAGTATGAAATGAAGAAAATGAGGACTGGATCAGGATTCTACAAACACAGAGGAGCAATCTCCATAAAACCTCCGTTCATCTGTAGATCTAATGATCCAGAGTTGCTTCTGACAGTAGAATTTGCAGCCTAATGTTGTATTGCACACACATTCATGCTTTCTATTTTTACATCCAAAGATTGGGAGCAGCAGAAACCACACACAAGCATGTAAACACAGAACTGAGCAGGATTCAGCGGTTAACCCAAAGCTTGTGTCAACAAAGTCCAACCACAGAGTCAATAGAGACTGGAGGAGCTCAGGCTCACTGAGAAACTCTCTGACTTCGCTTCACCTGGAGCTCAGTCCTATTAACAGGTGATAAAATGATGAATCACACTAGCTGCATTTCCATCACCCTTAGAAACACGCAAAACCACTAGCTACGTTTCCATCACCCTTAGAAACACGCAAAACCACTAGCTACGTTTCCATCATCCTTAGAAACATGCAAAACCACTAGCTGCGTTTCCATCACCCTTAGAAACACGCAAAACCACTAGCTACGTTTCCATCCCCACTAGAAACACGCAAAACCACTAGCTACGTTTCCATCACCCTTAGAAACACGCAAAACCACTAGCTACGTTTCCATCATCCTTAGAAACACGCAAAACCACTAGCTGCGTTTCCATCACCCTTAGAAACACGCAAAACCACTAGCTACGTTTCCATCCCCACTAGAAACACGCAAAACCAGTAGCTACGTTTCCATCACCCTTAGAAACATGCAAAACCACTAGCTACGTTTCCATCACCCCTAAAATATGCAAAACCACTAGCTACGTTTCCGTTACCCCTAGAAACACGCAAAACCACTAGCTACGTTTCCATCCCCACTAGAAACACGCAAAACCACTAGCTACGTTTCCATCCCCACTAGAAACACGCAAAACCAGTAGCTACGTTTCCATCACCCTTAGAAACATGCAAAACCACTAGCTACGTTTCCATCACCCCTAAAATATGCAAAACCACTAGCTACGTTTCCGTTACCCCTAGAAACACGCAAAACCACTAGCTACGTTTCCATCCCCACTAGAAACACGCAAAACCACTAGCTACGTTTCCATCCCCACTAGAAACACGCAAAACCAGTAGCTACGTTTCCGTTACCCCTAGAAACACGCAAAACCACTAGCTACGTTTCCATCCCCACTAGAAACACGCAAAACCACTAGCTACGTTTCCATCACCCTTAGAAACATGCAAAACCACTAGCTACGTTTCCATCACCCTTAGAAACACGCAAAACCACTAGCTACGTTTCCATCCCCACTAGAAACACGCAAAACCACTAGCTACGTTTCCATCACCCTTAGAAACACGCAAAACCACTAGCTACGTTTCCATCATCCTTAGAAACACGCAAAACCACTAGCTGCGTTTCCATCACCCTTAGAAACACGCAAAACCACTAGCTACGTTTCCATCCCCACTAGAAACACGCAAAACCAGTAGCTACGTTTCCATCACCCTTAGAAACATGCAAAACCACTAGCTACGTTTCCATCACCCCTAAAATATGCAAAACCACTAGCTACGTTTCCGTTACCCCTAGAAACACGCAAAACCACTAGCTACGTTTCCATCCCCACTAGAAACACGCAAAACCACTAGCTACGTTTCCATCCCCACTAGAAACACGCAAAACCAGTAGCTACGTTTCCATCACCCTTAGAAACATGCAAAACCACTAGCTACGTTTCCATCACCCCTAAAATATGCAAAACCACTAGCTACGTTTCCGTTACCCCTAGAAACACGCAAAACCACTAGCTACGTTTCCATCCCCACTAGAAACACGCAAAACCACTAGCTACGTTTCCATCCCCACTAGAAACACGCAAAACCAGTAGCTACGTTTCCGTTACCCCTAGAAACACGCAAAACCACTAGCTACGTTTCCATCCCCACTAGAAACACGCAAAACCACTAGCTACGTTTCCATCACCCTTAGAAACATGCAAAACCACTAGCTACGTTTCCATCACCCCTAAAATATGCAAAACCACTAGCTACGTTTCCATCACCCCTAAAATATGCAAAACCACTAGCTACGTTTCCATCCCCACTAGAAACACGCAAAACCACTAGCTACGTTTCCGTTACCCCTAGAAACATGCAAAACCACTAGCTGCGTTTCCATCACCTCTAGAAACACGCAAAACCAGTAGCTACGTTTCCGTTACCCCTAGAAACACGCAAAACCACTAGCTACGTTTCCATCCCCACTAGAAACACGCAAAACCACTAGCTACGTTTCCATCCCCACTAGAAACACGCAAAACCAGTAGCTACGTTTCCATCCCCACTAGAAACACGCAAAACCACTAGCTACGTTTCCGTTACCCCTAGAAACACGCAAAACCACTAGCTGCGTTTCCATCACCTCTAAAATACGCAAAACCACTAGCTGCGTTTCCATCCCCACTAGAAACACGCAAAACCAGTAGCTACGTTTCCATCCCCACTAGAAACACGCAAAACCACTAGCTACGTTTCCATCCCCACTAGAAACACGCAAAACCAGTAGCTACGTTTCCGTTACCCCTAGAAACACGCAAAACCACTAGCTGCGTTTCCATCACCTCTAAAATACGCAAAACCACTAGCTGCGTTTCCATCACCCCTAAAATACGCAAAACCACTAGCTACGTTTCCATCCCCACTAGAAACACGCAAAACCACTAGCTGCGTTTCCATCACCTCTAAAATATGCAAAACCACTAGCTGCGTTTCCATCACCCCTAAAATACGCAAAACCACTAGCTGCGTTTCCATCACCCCTAAAATACGCAAGCCACAAACCATAATATGCGTCCATTTTGAGTAAGATGACGGTTTATTGACAGAGGAAAAGATAAAATCTGACAGTGAACAACAGCAAAATGCAGTTTTACGAGGAATTGGAGAGAGACATGAGGGAGAAGAGCTTTGGAAAGTGGAGAGAACCGCAACATATGCTCTGAACGCCATTCAAGACAATCACCTGCACATCGCGGTTGTACTTCGTCAAGATTTCAGGAATTTCTCTTCATTTTGTGAAAAACTGCAGCGGAAACGCAATTAATGATTCAGGAAAGTTCAGGTGTAGTTCTGCTAAACAAACTGCAAATAAAAGTTTAAGTGACAAAAAACAGGAGAACTATTCAGTGATCACCTGACTTCTGCCCACTCCAGCAGAAGTCTGGTTTTTTTTATCCTCAACTGATGAACGAGTCCGTTTCCACTACAATAAATCTGCTGGATGGTTTTCTACCAACAAGGCTACGTGTTGTTTAAGAATTCAAACTTATTCTATTAAAGTTTTGTGGGATTCGGTCGACTGATCCACTTTGGTCTGCAGGAGCAGAGGTTTTGTAAGTTTGCTGTTCTTGCCAATGCCAAGGAGGAAAGACATCAGCAGTGATCCTAAAGAAGCAGCTGGAGCTGCAAGCTGGACAAGTCCTGTGCAGTCAGGCCCATTCATTCATTCTAAAAATAACAATACCTCCATGGAACGCTGTCAAGCTTTCAGATCAAGTACTTTTACTTGTACATGAAATGAGCTGTGTACAAGCTCACTCTGCCTACACTAAAACACGTTCAGACAGCAGGTAAACATCAGTTTACCAGAGAGACTGTGCGAACTGAACCTATGGCTCATTTGGAAGCAAAACGACATGGCAGCATGGTTTAGGTTGGCAAAGCTGCGCCTGAAACGCCGTTCTCTGGACGGACCAGAACCAAGTGGACATGTTTCATCAGAATGCAGACCAGCACAAACTCACCGCCTGTCAGCGCTGGTGGAACAATGGTGATCTGGGCTTGTTTTGCAGCTCCAGATCCCAACACCCTGTCACTGAGTGGACCACCAACTCCTCTGGACACCAAAGTGTCGTAGAGTCAGATGGGTCCAACAGTTGGAGCTGAAACGGTCTCATGCAGCAGGTTTAACCTTAAGGAAACAAAGCTATTTACTCCGATCAAGTTCTACTCCTGTCCAATTGTCTGAGTTTTGACCTATTTTCTGATTAAATCTAGACGGCAGCGCGGAAGCTGGCTTTATATTTAGAAGGCTTCATTAAAAACCCGGCCGGACAAAAGGCCGCTTGGTCTGGTCCACACCCAAACACTCCAACATATTGTTTCCTTCATGCCGTTACGTCAAACTTTATCAATTCTGATAGCAGAGAAAGCCAAACAATAAAAAATCCCTGGGACCTTTCAGAGCAGTTAGTCTTCAGAGGTCCCTGTTTGGGTTCAGCTGTTCGTAGGAAAGCGAGTTCGTCCCTTTGATCTCAACCATCTGCTGTTTCATGAGAGCAAAGCTAAACAAAGTCTCCCTGTTGTCCTGAAAACCTGATTAAAGAGCTTTCTCTGAGCCGTAAACACATCCAGGCCTTAACGTGGAAAGCAGAGAAAGGCTTGTTTGTTGGAGCAGGTAACCCTCCCCGAGGTGTCCGGCCCTCCGTCCCAGCCCGGATCGGTCCTGATCCTGCAGCTGCTGTGCCTCAGAGGAATGTCAGAGTTTTTACAGTCGACCCGCGGAGGTGAGAAGTGCTAAAAGCGTGCAGCCGGTTGTGTTTTCAGGATGTTCTGTTGTGCAAATGATCCTGATCTGACCGAGCAGCCGGGCCGAGGAAGACAAAACGCCTTGCATGCCGGTGAAGACCAAAGAGAGGCCGACAAAGACCCGGAGGATTCAGATTCTGCTGAACTGACAGGAGTTCTGACCCGACACAAGCAGACGTCTGACACAAAGTCCAGAGAAAACAGAAATGTGGAAAACATTTACACACTTCAGCTGCGAAGGTTCGGACCTCAGCGATGATCTGAACAGAAAGCTTCTTCTGAGCGTGTTGAACGGACATCAGGCTGTAGCAGAGCTCACATGAACCAGGACCAGATCAGCTCCAGTTTAAACTGGGTGAGTGATGGAGCAGCGGTCGGGTTCTGGAACCGCCCACATTTTTATTCTGTTTGTAACGGAGTTAAAACACTTAATTAACTTGTGTTTACATCATTACTTTGATTCATGTGGGCCGATTTGTCGTTATGAGCCGTTTGATTTTTATTTTCCTGCTATTTGTCAAGACAGACATGGTCCTGGTCCTCATGGAGGTCTTCCTTCCTGGTCTGGTCCTGGTGGAGGTTTTCCTTCCTGGTCCGGGTCCTGATGGAGGTCTTCCTTCCTGGTCCTGGTCCTCATGGAGGTCTTCCTCCCTGGTTCTGGTCCTGGTGGAGGTTTTCCTCCCTGGTTCTGGTCCTGGTGGAGGTTTTCCTCCCTGGTCCTGGTCCTCATGGAGGTCTTGTTTCCTGGTCCTGGTCCTGATGGAGGTCTTGTTTCCTGGTCCTGGTCCTCATGGAGGTCTTGTTTCCTGGTCCTGATGGAGGTTTTCCTTCCTGGTCCTGATGGAGGTTTTCCTTCCTGGTCCTGATGGAGGTTTTCCTCCCTGGTCCTGGTCCTGATGGAGGTTTTCCTTCCTGGTCCTGGTCCTGATGGAGGTTTTCCTCCCTGGTCCTGGTCCTGATGGAGGTTTTCCTCCCTGGTTCTGGTCCTGATGGAGGTTTTCCTCCCTGGTCCTGGTCCTGATGGAGGTTTTCCTTCCTGGTCCTGGTCCTGATGGAGGTTTTCCTTCCTGGTCCTGGTCCTGATGGAGGTTTTCCTTCCTGGTCCTGGTCCTGATGGAGGTTTTCCTTCCTGGTTCTGGTCCTGATGGAGGTTTTCCTTCCTGGTTCTGGTCCTGATGGAGGTTTTCCTTCCTGGTCTGGTCCTGATGGAGGTTTTCCTTCCTGGTCTGGTCCTGATGGAGGTTTTCCTCCCTGGTTCTGGTCCTGATGGAGGTTTTCCTCCCTGGTTCTGGTCCTGATGGAGGTTTTCCTCCCTGGTCCTGGTCCTGATGGAGGTTTTCCTTCCTGGTCCTGGTCCTGATGGAGGTTTTCCTCCCTGGTCCTGGTCCTGATGGAGGTTTTCCTCCCTGGTCCTGGTCCTGATGGAGGTTTTCCTCCCTGGTCCTGGTCCTGATGGAGGTTTTCCTTCCTGGTCCTGGTCCTGATGACCTCGGACCTCTCTGTGGATCCCAGCAGCTGTTCTACTGGGAGCTTCTGGTTGGATCTGGATCTGACGCAGCAGGAGAGTTGTGCTGCTCCACCCGTCTGAAGTTCCCTGAGTTGATGGCTGAAACAGGACAGCAGCTTTTCTGCGTTCCTGTCCTCGGGCTTCCTGCCAAACCGACAAGCTGCTGCCACATCTGGCTGCAGCTGCAGGATTTTCCCAGCTCGGTTGTAAACAACATGACGTCAACGACACACGCAGACGGACAGGACATGCTGGTTTCCCCCGAGCTGCATCGGATTCAGCGCCTCTGAAGGTCAAACATCCCGTCACCACGAGCTGAGCAGGAAAACAGCTGGAACAAACTTCACATTAATAAAACCACTACTCCCATTTCTCCGTCCCTGCCGAGAAGTTCCCGAATCATCCCACAGGTGTCGGATTTGTGGAAAATCTCTGACTGATCGGAATCTAAAATCTGGAGAAAGTTATTAAAATTTTTTCTTTTCTTTTCCATCAGTTTTCAGCTCCCTGACGAGTCTCTGAGTCTTCATCGTGTTCGACTGAAAACATCTTCAGTTAATCTGATTCATTGTTCTGACATGAATCCCTTCATCCAGATGTGGCCCAGCAGCAGCTCAGATCCAGATCCAGATCCAGATCAGACCAACTTCTCACACTGAACTCTTCATCTGAAACTCCTAAACCTCCAGCTTCACTGCAGCGTCGCAGTTCAATCCCAGAGCAGATTTACGGTCTTACATAAGAGGCCGGGAAACACCAGAAGGGCGAGAGTCACCAGAAACCACAGGAAGCCGAGGACCGACTCGTTACACAACCGTACAACTGGGAAACAAAGAACTGGAGGCAGAGCAGCAGGAAAACAAACGGAGAAAAGCTGATAAATATGAGAGGAATCCCGGAGAAGCCAAATTACAGACTTCCAGCATGATGAGGTTTGATGGGCTCAGCATCAACAGCCAATCAGAGAGAAGCTTTTTTGTCAGGCTGGACTCAGAGGAACCAGACTCCCGCTTCAAACGGGCCACGATGTCCGATCCTGACATGAGGACGTGTCCAGGGTGTCCTGGGAATGTCTTATCCAGTCGGATTTATTCAGGAAGCACATTTTAAGACAACATGGGCTGAAAGACGTGCTGGAAATAAATAAAAATAGAAAAATGTTCATGGACAGGTGAGACAGACATGGACAGGTGGACCGGACATGGACAGGCGGACCGGACATGGAAAGGTGAGACAGACATGGACAGGTGAGCTGGACATGGACAGGTGAGCTGGACATGGACAGGTGGACTGGACATGGACAGGTGGACTGGACATGGACAGGTGAGACAGACATGGACAGGTGAGCTGGACATGGACAGGTGAGACAGACATGGACAGGTGGACTGGACATGGACAGGTGAGCTGGACATGGACAGGTGGACCGGACATGGACAGGTGGACTGGACATGGACAGGTGAGCTGGACATGGACAGGTGAGACAGACATGGACAGGTGAACCGGACATGGACAGGTGGACTGGACATGGACAGGTGAGCTGGACATTGACACGTGAAATGGACATGGACAGGTGAGACAGACATGGACAGGTGGACCGGACATGGACAGGTGGACCGGACATGGACAGGTGAGACAGACATGGACAGGTGGACCAGACATGGACAGGTGAACCGGACATGGACAGGTGAGACAGACATGGACAGGTGAGCTGGACATGGACAGGTGAGACAGACATGGACAGGTGGACTGGACATGGACAGGTGAGCTGGACATGGACAGGTGGACCGGACATGGACAGGTGAGACAGACATGGACAGGTGGACTGGACATGGACAGGTGAGCTGGACATGGACAGGTGAGACAGACATGGACAGGTGAACCGGACATGGACAGGTGGACTGGACATGGACAGGTGAGCTGGACATTGACACGTGAGCTGGACATTGACACGTGAGCTGGACATGGACAGGTGAGACAGACATGGACAGGTGGACCGGACATGGACAGGTGAGACAGACATGGACAGGTGGACCGGACATGGACAGGTGAGACAGACATGGACAGGTGGACTGGACATGGACAGGTGAGCTGGACATTGACACGTGAGCTGGACATGGACAGGTGAACCGGACATGGACAGGTGGACCGGACATGGACAGGCGGACCGGACATGGAAAGGTGAGACAGACATGGACAGGTGAGCTGGACATTGACACGTGAGCTGGACATGGACAGGTGGACCGGACATGGACAGGCGGACCGGACATGGAAAGGTGAGACAGACATGGACAGGTGGACTGGACATGGACAGGTGAGCTGGACATTGACACGTGAGCTGGACATGGACAGGTGGACCGGACATGGAAAGGTGAGACAGACATGGACAGGTGGACTGGACATTGACACGTGAGCTGGACATGGACAGGTGAACCGGACATGGAAAGGTGAGACAGACATGGACAGGTGGACTGGACATGGACAGGTGAGCTGGACATTGACACGTGAGCTGGAAATGGACAGGTGGACCGGACATGGACAGGTGGACCGGACATGGACAGGTGAACCGGACATGGACAGGTGGACCGGACATGGACAGGTGGACCGGACATGGACAGGTGGACCGGACATGGACAGGTGGACCGGACATGGACAGGTGGACTGGACATGGACAGGTGGACTGGACATGGACAGGTGAGCTGGACATTGACACGTGAACCGGACATGGAAAGGTGAGACAGACATGGACAGGTGGACTGGACATGGACAGGTGAGCTGGACATTGACACGTGAGCTGGAAATGGACAGGTTGTCCCGGACATGGACAGGTGAACCGGACATGGACAGGTGGACCGGACATGGACAGGTGAACCGGACATGGAAAGGTGAGACAGACATGGACAGGTGGACCGGACATGGACAGGTGGACCGGACATGGACAGGTGGACCGGACATGGACAGGTGAGCTGGACATGGACAGGTGGACTGGACATGGACAGGTGAGCTGGACATGGACAGGTGAGCTGGACATGGACAGGTGAACCGGACATGGACAGGTGAGACAGACATGGACAGGTGAGCCGGACATGGACAGGTGAACCGGACATGGACAGGTGAGCTGGACATGGACAGGTGAGACAGACATGGACAGGTGAACCGGACATGGACAGGTGAGCTGGACATGGACAGGTGAACCGGACATGGACAGGTGAACCGGACATGGACAGGTGAGCTGGACATGGACAGGTGAACCGGACATGGACAGGTGAGCTGGACATGGACAGGTGGACCGGACATGGACAGGTGAGACAGACATGGACAGGTGGACTGGACATGGACACGTGAGCTGGACATTGACACGTGAGCTGGACATGGACAGGTGGACCGGACATGGAAAGGTGAGACAGACATGGACAGGTGGACTGGACATGGACACGTGAGCTGGACATGGACAGGTGAACCGGACATGGAAAGGTGAGACAGACATGGACAGGTGGACTGGACATGGACAGGTGAGCTGGACATTGACACGTGAGCTGGAAATGGACAGGTGGACCGGACATGGACAGGTGAGCTGGACATGGACAGGTGAACCGGACATGGACAGGTGGACCGGACATGGACAGGTGGACCGGACATGGACAGGTGAACCGGACATGGAAAGGTGAGACAGACATGGACAGGTGGACCGGACATGGACAGGTGGACCGGACATGGACAGGTGAGCCGGACATGGACAGGTGGACCGGACATGGACAGGTGAGACAGACATGGACAGGTGAGCCGGACATGGACAGGTAGACAGGTGTAAACCATTAACGTCGTCGTGTTCGTTGGAGCAGGAAAAGATTTATAACCTACAGGACTGAGACCCTGGAGGTCCGGAGTCTGACGCCCCTCATCTTTAGAACAACCAGCTGATGGCAGTCAGCATGGATGAAGTCGGACATGTAGGGTGGAGCGACGTCATTCAGACGTTTCTAAATAAATAAAAAAAGGAATTTGAAAGTCAATTCTGTCACAGAGGGAAGCAGCGAAAAGCAGACTGGGAGGAAGACCAGCAGCTGCTGAAGGAGAGAGGGAAACCAGTCTCACCCCAAAGATCATTACAAAACCATTACAAACACATTACAAAACCCAGGAAGAGTGGAAATGGAGGTCCCTTTTAATTCTGTAGTTTGTTGCACTTGGAAAAAGCATCAGATTTAAGGTCTGTGGCAGGAGGATTCAAATATGGCGTCAAGGTCTACATGGTGGGTCACTGGAGCCACACAGGTAGTCACAAACCAGTTATGAAAAGTCAAACTTCCACCATGTTACGATGTCATCAGATGGTGCTCCCATTGGCTGCCAATTTTCAAATGCGAACGTCTACCACCAAAGACACAGAAAGACACAAAAGGATGTGGGAAGGTGTCTTCTGCGGTTTCTGTAGGTGACATGAAACCGTTCTCCACCACAGCTGAATCAACTGGCTGAACATCCACACGGCATTCAGCTCTGCACAGCCTGGAAACCACACACTCATTTCATTCAAGAGCTGCATTAAAACGTTGCAGTAATTGGCAGTTTCTGTGTTGTCTCCTTTTTGTTCCCCTTCTTCTTCTATGGTTGTTCCATTCGCTGGTTGTATCAGCTATGCAACTCAACGCTGCCCCCTGTGATTTCCTTTGGTATTGCACCATCTTGCTCCATCAAGTGGCGGACAGCTTAGCCATTTAAAAAGAGACCAAAGTATGCATGTAAACAACGTAGGACACGGACAAAACTGTCTGCCGTCTGGGTTTCTGTCTGTGTCGAACATAAATGGCCTTAAAGACACTCAAGAACTTTCATCATTTTCCCGTCAGCGCCCCCTATTGACGACTAATCCATCATCCATCCTGCATCCTACCTGACCTGTTAGCTCTCTCCAGCCAGCAAAAGATGATCTCACCATGACTCTTGTTTAGTCTCGCTTTTTTAATCTTCTCGTGTTTACTTGCTGAATCAGTGATGTTGTGTTCAAAACATCCAGTTCCTTATTATACCATGAAACAAAACGTCTCATCACGTCCCGGATCAGAAAGTTGTACCGTGTCAGTTTTTCAGCAGCGGGACGCCAGTGACTGCTCCGGTAATGCGCTTAATAAATTTAGGTGCGCCATCAAAACGGGTCATAATTTCAAAAGTTGAAAAGTTACGGAGTGAGTCTTTAACGAGTAAATATATATATTCTTTCATAATACTTAATTGTAATTTATGTTTCTGTCAATAAAGAAGTTTCTTAAAAAAAACCCAAAGACATGAAGTGCAGAGAGAAAATGGAGGGTCTTAGATAAGATCACTGATGTGTGCCACTACCTAGAGACACATTAGATGATCCTTTAACCACACCAAGGAATAACAACAAGGGCACCATAATGCAGTGTGAAAGGCCACAGGGCGTAAAAGACAACAAAACTACCAACATCAGCTGGGAAAAATGTGCCATTAAAAGCATTTAAATCAGCAGATTTTAGGCAATGCAGTTTTCAAACCAGGCTAGTGCCACCATTTTTGTCTAATGATGAATTTAACTGTTTAAACAGCTTCCTGCAGGACTTAGAAAGAAAGATGAGAATGATGTTTGTGTCGGATTTGAGGCAACAAATCAGCGGAGACAGAATCAGATGGAGAACATAGACAACATGA
>NC_136614.1:8044453-8081953 GCF_933228915.1 Telmatherina bonti | reverse complement strand
TCTGTGACGGTACTGGGTCTGGATCGGGGATCTGTGACGGTACTGGGTCCAGATCAGGGTTCTGTGATGGTACTGGGTCCAGATCAGGGTTCTGTGACGGTACTGGGTCTGGATCAGGGTTCTGTGACGGTACTGGGTCTGGATCAGGGTTTGGTCTGTAACGTGACCCCCTAACGAGAACTCCGTTGTCTGGAAAACCAGAGACGTTTGAGTCTCAATCATCCTGAAGACAAACTGAAAAACACTGCAGATGAAAAAATCTAAAAGTAGAAAATCCCAGAGCGAGAGTGGATTCCAGTAAAGACCAGATACTGGATTTTATGGTGGGGCTGAGTTGGAGTCTGGTCACCAACCCCCCCGCCGGGTGGTGCAGACAGAAGACTCCAGAAATTACAGCTGCAGGCAGAAAGTAAACCTCATCATCATGAGCTGTTCCCCCATCCTGAGCAATCAGTGTGTGTGTGTGTGTGTGTGTGTGTGTGTGTGTGTGTGTGTGTGTGTGAGAGAGAGAGAAGATTTGCTGTATAATTCAGACACTGTCTCGGCTTGTGTGTGGAACATTGCTGACTTACAGAGTGCAACCTGAATGCTCGTGTGGTTTGTGTTGCTGCTGTGTTGGAGACATCGGCGGTATTGTTTCACAGGCCTTTCCTGCAGGACGATGTTAAACGAAATCAAGCAGCGAAGCTCATTTAATCCACAACACTTGTGTCCAAACCATGAAAGGACAAGCCCAGCATGTAGGCCACCCAGGACCATTAAGACCAATATCCAAACTCACATTTATTGCAAAAACCTTCCCTCAGTTTGTGTCCAACTTGCATCCTTTTGAAGAAAAATGTCATTTCTGACAGCTTCCAGTCTGGTTTCTGTGAACCACATTCCTCTGAAACAACTCTCCTTAAAGTTTCCAGTGACATTATGTCAGTGGATTCTGGAAAATACACAGTCAGGATCTTGTTAGACGTCTTAGACTTTGGCTCGATAATGATAGCGTCCAAAAAAACTTGCCGATCCGGTCAAAAGTAAGATGATCGGCAAGTATTTCTGTCAAAACACCATCTGTTGCCATGGAAATGGAATCATAATTCTTTTACTCCTGCCCAGCATCACCACACACAGACACAGGAAGTTACGCGATATTACGTAGCGTATTACGTTTGAGTTGCTTCGAGATTCACTGTTGTGCTAACATTATATGTTAGCATTATGCTAGCAGTTTGGCCTTACTCATTCAAAAAAACATCGCACGAGCAAAACAGTGACATGCCGAACATGCAGGGCACGATGGCGGCCAGATTTATCATTGTCCCTCAACCGTTCCCTGACTGTCTCTCTCTTATCCCTCTACTGTCCCTCTACCGTTGGGGGAACCAGCGTTCTGGTTACAGCAGTGTTCTTGTCTGTTTCATCGTTGTTTTATTCAGAATTTGTGACGAATAGAGCTGCAACCAACGATTATTTTAAAACCCGACTAATCTGTAAATAATTTATTCGATTAGTCCCGATTATTTCTGTCCCGCCCACCATCTGTGCCTTCAGTTGACGCAGCTCTTTTTACTGGTTCCAGTATGTTTTACCCAAACTCTCTCCATCTGCATCATATGAACGTCCCCCTGATTCCCAGTCAGTCCCAACATGATGTCCTTTAGTAAGTTAAAAGAACGAACCAGTTGAATATTAAATTTAAGGCTAACTTAGCTATAGAGTCATATCCAAGCTGTACAGAATTTGCCTCAAAAGGAAAAAACAAAATGAATTAAATATTTTAACACCTTAACTTTCTTGAAAAAGCCTGTTTTGTAGGTAAACAAGGGCCAGAATCCTTTAAAACATTCCTGAATCCAAACAGTGATCTGGATCACCACCAAAATTAAATCCCTTCTTCCTTTTTCACATTTCCAACAACTCCTGGACACTTCATGAAAATCTGTCCATAACTTTCTGAGTTATCTTGAACACAAACAGATAAACGGCGGTAAAAACAGAACAGAGGTAACAACAGCACATCGCTACTCGCTAATGCTAACTTAGCCATCTGGAACGCTGGAAACCATGACTCCGGCTGCTTTCCTTCCAGATGATCACACATGACTGTCGTGCTGCCGTGGTACGCCAACTCTGCGTGGCAGACGACACATTTTACCTGTTTGACACTTTGTTTAGCGTGAAATATCCCCAAACTTTGGAAATAGTTTGCACCGCCGTCAGTTTCTTCTTCGACAACACTGCCCCCAGCGTTTCCTGTGGTGCTTTGCGTCGTTTGATCGGTGTTTAGAGTTCTTCTACTGTCTGTAAAGCCGTGGTTGGTAAATGGCGGCAAGTCACCTGGCGCAGCGGTTTTTTTTAGCAAAGCTGTTACGGCGTTTATAACGCGACGCGTCGACAATGAAATTTCACATCGATGAATTTTCAGTGTCTTTGTTGACAAATCGTTGCAGCCTTCGTGACGAGAACTCCATCTTTCCTCTCTGCTGTTTTCTGAGCTACATGGGCTCTAAAAGCAAATCTACCAAACAGAAACGAGTCATGTTCATTTTATGACATGACATTTGACCCTATCAGGCAGCTCCTGTATCTGGTAATGAGGACTGATTACCGTCCCGTTGTGCGTTTAAAGAATCTCAAACATCCAGTTTCACCTCCTGCAAACACCAGGGGACAATAAACCTCTGTCAGAGTGAAAACGGGACGTAATTAGTTCTATTAGCCAGAAGCTGTTTGCCTTTGAGCTGTAATTGAGTTCTGCGTGGCGGAGTTGGATCTTTTCGGCTCAGGCTCGTGCACAAAGCCTCTCAGTTGTTGGTTCGCTCTGATCTAAGTGGTTTAAAAACAGGACAGCAGGGCGGCCGGGCCTATCGGCCTCTTCCATCGTGCTGAAAGTGGCGGTCCTGCACGCCAAGCCGGAGCTTAATTAGGCAGAAAATCCAGCGCACATTCCAGGCGAACAGGAGCCTCTTTCTTCTGCTGCTGCCGTGGTGTTGGTGGCAACACTGGTCACCTGAGAGAAACCAGTTTCCCCAGACTGGGCTGGGTCTCTACTGCAGAGAGAAGCAGCTGGATGACTGACAGCTGGTCCTGTTTGGACCCGTTCTGCTGGGCCCAGAAGACAACAGCAAGACAGCATCTCACATTCTCATCTTCCAGTTTTCAAATAAATGTTCTGGATTCAGCGATTTCCACGTCTCAGCAGCCTAATGTTCTGAAATCATCATCCTGAACCAGAAAGCTTCACGTCATGCCCAGCTTACTGAGGTTAAACGCATCAAACAGACTAAACTCTGACATCCAGGTGGAAGAAGCTGAACGGGTTGATTTGGTTCATAAAAGCAACTCCATGTTTAGAAAATATTGTTTCTTCACGAATCAAGTGAATCAGTTTCCGGGCAACCATAACCAGTGTCCAACAGCGGGTCTGAGTTTGAACCAAGCCAACTTCCTTGGTTGGTTGTAGTTTTGGTTGGTTTCATTTGGTTTAGCTGGTGGTGCTTCTTTGTGTTGATTGTTCTTTAAATCCATTGTTGTTTTTTTGTGTCGCATTCTGGGCTTAGCCTTACGTTTTGATTGTTTTAGTTTGGTAACTGTCAGTGCTTGTTTGTGCTTTTTGTTTTGGGTTTGCTTTGTTTGTACTTAAGCTGCACCTCCTGCCTCTCCCACTTGGATGTGTTTTGTTTTTCCTTTTGTGTGGGACAATAAAATTTCCAAAACTCCAATTCCCATCTGGCACACTTTATTTCATGTTGCAGCCTTCACCCACAGTGAGCCGGGATGTAACATAAGTGGGGGCTCGTCCGGGATCCACGGTATTTGGGGGTCCCTGTGCCTGGAGGTGATGCCTCAGAGCTCACAGCTGGATAAAAGATGCTGATGCGGTTCGACAAACACAGTCAAAGTGACTTTGAATCCACTGAGGATCTGGTTCCTACGGACCCTGCCAGCGTTTGTTCCTCTGTGGCTCACGGTGGATGTCCGGGTGAACTGACCTCACACCTCGTTAACACACCTGACCTAACAAGCTCCGCTCAGCTTTCGCCAACGCGCTGCGACATACGGAGAGCTGAGACCAGAACGCTCCCTGGAAACAACTTCCTGTTGTTGCTCTGACAGGACAAAACAATCAGAGATGACCTCCGGCCTCGGCACGCCTCACCAATCACGTATTGATCCGCGAGGCCTGCAGAGAGGAGCAGGGTGGTGTTACCAGTTAGACGGCTTCCGGATCGTCGACTGAAGCAGGTTTTCAGATGGAAAGATTTGCTGTAAACTAGAAGACATCGTGACGTGTGACAGCATCGAACCGGAGTTCAGGCTGGAAGCTCCAGGTTTCCTCACAGTTTATTTATCCAGGAGTAAAACACGCGTGTGGCGTTTCTGCTTCCTGCTGCGGTTTTCTGGACACAGGCGAGCAGTGTCGGACCCGCCGGGGCGTTCCCCACCGCCGCAGCAGCACTGCCGCCACCTGAGCTGCTCACCTCACAACTCTCACAACCACAAACCGCCTCAGAGTCTGTTTACATTCCTGAAAACATGACTTACAGCTGAGCAAGTAACCATAGCAACCGTCCTGATGCTGCAGCATCTGGAAGCTGTCAGCTGAGAGGTGAAACTAAATACACACACCGACATGATCTTCCCAAAGTCCAACGAAGATCTGGGCTGGATTTGGGTTGAAGATTCTGTGTGTGTGTGTGTGTGTGTGTGTGTGTGTGTGTGTGTGTGTGTCAGGTCTTGAACTCTTCCCCCTGGAGGTTTCAGGGTCTCTGGGGGACACCGTTTAGCTTTAATGAGTCTGCTCTTTAAACCACACACACCTGCAGGGGTTTATTTAACAAGGTTTGCTCAAACAGAGACGCAGCTGCTGAATTCAATCATGGAGCGAAGACGTAAAAACTGCAGAACCAGTAGAATTCCCTCTGAAAAAACACACCAAGTCATGAAACTGTGTTTTACTGAGGAATGATGGAAAATAAATGACAAATAGACAAATCGTCTGTAGCTTAGACACACCAGGAACAAACCTGCTTTTAACGTTGCATTCTCAAGAAAAAGAGAAGGCAGGATGAGTTTCCAGAGAGCAGGAAGCAGCGATGCTAACATGTAGCATAGCAACAAAACAAACATGTAGCATAGCAACAAAGCAAACGTAGCAGAGCAGCATGCTAACATGTAGCATAGCAACATGCTAACATGTAGCATAGCAACATCCTAACAAGTAGCATAGCAACATGCTAACATGTAGCATAGCAACACGACAGTAGAAACTCCACCCACATCAGCATCCAAACCAAACTCTGTTCAAACCCCAAACATGAGAACATCAGAGTCCACTTTACAGCTTCTGATAACTTCTCCACACAAACAAGGTGTCAAAGCAGAGACTCTGCTGGTTACAGAGACGTCTGTCTCATAGCAGTGGGACAGAAACTCTGGGAACTCTCAGCCACAATCACACATCATGTTGCACTTTACTGCTTTTATTCCAGCTCTGAACACTGCTGACGTGTGACAATTCCTAGTTTTGAACTGACACATGAAGGAACTGCTAGTTGCCATGGAGATGAAGGTCCTGCTAGTTTCCGTGGAGATGAAGGTCCTGCTAGTTTCCGTGGAGATGAAGGTCCTGCTAGTTTCCGTGGAGATGAAGGTCCTGCTAGTTTCCGTGGAGAAGAAGGTCCTGCTAGTTTCCGTGGAGAAGAAGGTCCTGCTAGTTTCCGTGGAGAAGAAGGTCCTGCTAGTTTCCGTGGAGAAGAAGGTCCTGCTAGTTTCCGTGGAGAAGAAGGTCCTGCTAGTTTCCGTGGAGATGAAAGTCCTGCTAGTTTCCGTGGAGAAGAAGGTCCTGCTAGTTTCCGTGGAGAAGAAGGTCCTGCTAGTTTCCGTGGAGAAGAAGGTCCTGCTAGTTTCCGTGGAGATGAAGGTCCTGCTAGTTTCCGTGGAGAAGAAGGTCCTGCTAGTTTCCGTGGAGAAGAAGGTCCTGCTAGTTTCCGTGGAGATGAAGGTCCTGTTATTTTCCGTGGAGATGAAGATCCCGCTGGTTTCCGTGGAGATGAAGGTCCTGCTGGTTGCCATGGAGATGAAGGGGGTTTTATCGTGAAGTATTCTCTCTTTTAAAGCTGAAAGTGGGGTCTATCTGGACTCTCCTGGCTCTGACTGATGATGGAGGTATTAATACGCCTCATCAAACCGTGAAATGATTTACTTTACACAGAAACTTCAGGTGAATCATGGAAGCGTGAGAACAGAGTACGATTAAAGCTAACTGCATGACTTTCTCACCAAAACAGCGAGGAGGTCATCGTCCTGATGCAGACGGATGAAAACCTGGATGTTTCAGATTCTTCAGACTAACGGAGGAAGTGGACTTTTAGCTCACGGGGGATGAAGGAGGGAGGAAGATGAGGAGGAGGACAGTATGATGGGATGAAGACAGACTTCACGAGGAATCAGCATCCTGATCTGCATCTCTACAGCTTGGCGTTGGAACGTAAAAGTTCCTGGTTGGAACCTTTCAGCAGGGTTGACGGTCCGGGTCAGACCTGACGGGGACCGGCAGGTCGACATCCTGAACTGTCAGGATCTCATTTCCTCTCTTTGGAAATCCCAAACCACCAAATCTCTGATCTGAATGAAGCATTTAGCTCCAGTCCGAGTAGGAAACATCTCCAGCAGCTGCTTCATTCAGACATCGTCTCGCCGCATCACATGAGCAGCGCTCAGGACCAGATCTGAGCAGTAAAACACCACAAACCTGCAGAACATGACAGAGTTCTCCAGGCAGGAACATCAGATCTGTGTGAAACGGAGGGGAAAGCTGCGGGGACAGTGAAGGCAACACGCCGCCCTGCCATCCTCGGGACAAAGAGCAGAAGCAGACTCACCTCCAGCTGGAAACCTCTCCGAGTCTCTTCTGACGCTTTTCTTCTTCTGAGCTCAGCGTCGCCGCTCCCGTCCTGACAAGCTGGAGGGTGGAGTCCTCCAGCTGGACTGGGACCAGCAGCTCCAGGAGGAGGACTTTTCCAGCAAACCACACCTCTGTGACACACACGGAAAACAAAGCATGTGCATGTTACACAACGACACACTTCTCCTGCAGAACACCTGAGCAAGGCCAGGTCCTCCACCTCGGTCCAGTTCCAGAAGCAGCTGAGGGAAACGTGGCGCTGCTGCCTGCAGGTGAACTTCCTCCCCAGACGTGTGTTTACAGACCTGAGAGCAGCTGCAGATCCGCGCCGGCGTGCAGGAAACACAAACATCCTGATGAAAGTCTGCAGGGGAAGAATCTACAAGGACAACCTCCCCTGCTTCACACGGCGCCCAACACCCCCAGGTGACGGAGTTGGTCCGCAGAGGAACTGGGACACACACCTGAGAAGAAGAAACGCTGGTTTGGTTCATGAACATCCAGCTTAACTTTACAGAAGTTACTTTTCATCCAAACGTTTCCTGAGACGACGCGCTGCTGCCCTCTGCTGGCCGAGTCCCGCAGTCACCTGACCTGTGGTCAAACTGGAGGAAGGATGGGAAACGTTCAGATGAAACCAGCTGCTGAACATTTAGATGCAGCACCGCGCTGGAGGACAGCTGCAGAGGGGGGGGGTTGGTTAGGAGACACATCTGAAACGTAAAACTTCTCTCTCAGCTTCATGGACACGTCGGCGACGGGAGTTTCCTCTCAGAGACGACACGACATCACTCCTCTTAATGCAGCTTTATGTTTTATTGGTTTCTTTACAACACGACTGTGTGAAACATGAAGGGGAGTGGTTGTTACAGCAAGCGTGTGTGTGTGTGTGTGTGTGTGTGTTTAACGGTGATTAAACCGATGCAGCAGAAGTTCTGCTCCGTCTCGGATCAGCAGCTTCTTCACGTCCAGTCCAAATAAAACCCACACGAAGGGTGAAGGTCCGCTTCCTGGTGCAGCTTCCTCTGCTGGCTCCGCCCCTCTGGACGGAGCCGCCTGCTGGCTCCGCCCCTCGGGACGGAGCCGCCTGCTGGCTCCGCCCCTCGGGTCGGCGCCGCTTGCAGGCTGAAGCAGGACTTCAGGGCGGAGGAAGGAGCGTCCAGCGAGTCTTAAATCAGTTTTCTTGCAGCGCATCACGCCTTCGGTTGCGTTTCCATGGAGATAAGTAGGTACCAGCTTCATTCTGGGCGTTTGAGCAGTCACATGCTTTTGACCTCCAGCTGCTTTGTTACAAAGTTTACAGGATGTCCCTGAACGCATCACGTGGCCATAAAGGCCCTGAAGAACAAGCGGCGGGCGTTTCATGCCGGCCGCTCTCTGCTGGAGCAGTTTAGATGTTCTAACAGCAGAGAGCGGCAGGCCTAAGTAGATTCCAGGATTTACGAGGTGTACCTTGAATGCACCACGAAGACGGGTTTGATTCCCGAGCAGAGGCTCAGGTGAGAGGTTTGCACGTGTCCGCCGTGCTGCAGAGGAGATGGGCGTTTTCTGCTTACTAACAGAGAAGCGTCAAACCAACGTCTGAGCAGCGAGGAGGTTCTGATGGTACGGATGGAAACGTCTCTAGAGGACGTCTCAGTTGGCGGCGGGACGGGATGAACCTGCAGGGAAGTCCTGAACCCCCCCCTCACTCCAGTTTCTGCGTTTCTTCTTCTCTCGGATCCATTTCAGAGACACGGACTCTTTCAGTCCGAAGGTTGCCAGGAACAAGGTCCTGCAGACCCTCCTCCTCCACCCGCCGACATTCAGGTGGAAAACGAGGCTGGACTCCCGCGGTGCAGAGCCGGACCCCCGCCTCCTCTGGACGGGGAGGATGTCCACCAAGCTGCACATGTAGTTCTGTCTCTGCTCCCAGTCCATGTCCTCCCAGAAGCATGTGAAGATCCTCTCCCTCTCCGCCTCCGTGATGGAGCTGCACGCATGTTTGGAGGAGCGGAGGCACGCCGCCGACTGGCAGGGGGGGCCCATCTCGGTGGGCCGGCCGGACAGATACTTGGTCTGGACGGTGTACGTCTGTCCCATGACGTCCATCTGATCCGTCTTCCACACCGCCTCCGGCCGGGCTTTGCTTCCTCCATCTGCGTCTTCCTCCGTCCTTCCACACCAGTCTGGAACAAAATGAGACCAGTTAGAGTGAAGCGGCAGGGGTGTTCATATGCGCTGGACGTCCGGGGGCCCGGCCCCCCCATCTTTCTCCTCCTCTGTTTATCATCAAGCAGAAATAAAACACACAAACAGGAAAACGTTTAATCAGGTTATAAATTCATCTGGTTTCTGTTCCGACGCCGTTCTGATCAAATGTCTGCTTGTTTTAGTAAAAACCGTCAGATCTGAATCTGAGTTTCAGAGTAAATATAATAATATAATAAATGATTCAGGTCAAAAGGTCAGACTTCCCTCCTCTTTATCTGTGTCTGCACAGAAAATCATGTTTCATTCACGTGTTAGAAACCCACTAGGGGTGGCAAAATCAAATAAAAAAAATCGGAAATTGGGATTTTTTTAATTCACAATTTTAAAATAGATTTTTTAAACAAAAAAAAAAAAATCGTTTTTTTTTTTTTCAAATAAATAAAATGAATCCATAATAAAATTTTTGTCGTTTTCATTGGTTTTGTTGATCTTTTAACTCGTCTTCTTGGGCACTATGGCAGCAGAATGATGATCTGGCTGCTGTGTTGTTTTATCCTGACTGAAATCAAGAAAAATTACGAGCAAAAGAAGTTTTATAAAAAAAAAAAAAAAAAAATAAATATTTTTTTAATTACAAAAATCATCAATATTGAAGAATTTTGAGAATCGCAATTTAAATCGAATCGGCACCCAAAAAATCGGAATGGAATCGGGACAAAAGCGTATCGTCACAGCCCTAAAAACCACGTTGGACTTTATCTGCCGGTAAAAGTCACGTTTTGTTGTGCAACATGGAGGCGGAGCTTCTTTTTAACGGACGGTGAACTCTGGAGGCGCGCATGCCGACCAGAACCGCAGGGTTCAGTTTGTCCTGTCTGGGCTTCTGTAGTGGCGTGAAGGGACCGACCACGGCGCTACCAGCTCACACAGTCGGTCCTGCGTTACCTGAAAGCGCCGAGCGCGGCCTGATGCGACTCTCCAGGTCTGAAAAGACGAGGCCGCGACTTCCGGACGGGCCGAAGGCGGGAATCCCGCCGGAGCCCAGCTCGTAGGTCACCGCTGTGATCGGACTCTTCTCCGCCACCAGATGCAGCTGGATTCTGTCCTGGATGGAAAAAAACCCCACATTCAGTCAGTTTTAATAAAACTACAGGAATTCCTCAGCTAGAAAACAGAAACATGCTTGTTTCCATGGCAACGTTCAGAAACATTTCCATAAAAACGGAACACGTCCGTTCCAGGCATGCTCAGTAGCGATCCGGCAGACCCGGCGTACCTCCTCCGGTTCCGGAACATGGAGTCTGGTTTCTGGCGGAGCCTTGATGATGATGATGGTCTGCTTCCGGGAGGCGATGCGAGCGACGTCCTCGCACGTCACGTACGCCAGCGTGGCGTTCAGTTAAAGAAACAGTGCAGTTTCACACCCACCGGCTGATCTTCTGCTTTTATTTCTTCTGCATTTAAAGGTCCAAATAAAAGTTTTCATCCAGTTTCACCTCCTGTCTCTGGAGGAGTCGAAGGAAACGCCGCGCCGAGCAACGTCCGGCGAAATCTGCTGAAACGGATTTCTGGGAAAGTCGCATCGAAAACCAGTATCGGGATTTTCTGCTCCACATTTTTTGGTTCAAAAAATCTTTTTTTCCAAACTGATAAAACTAATCCATGATAAAATTTTTATAGTTTTTATTGATCGTTTAACTCGTCTTCCTGCAGCAGCAGAACGATGCTCTGGCTACTGCGTTGGTTTTTAAAATTAAGAAAAATGTTGAACAAAACACGTTTTGTACATTTTGTTTGTTTTTAGTCTACAAATATCAGCGATATGGACGAATCGTGAGAATCTCGATTTAAATCGAATGGGGACAACATGGTATCGCCACAGCTCTAATCTCTGGACTCTGAGAAAACAGAAATATTCTGTTTCTGTCAGAGAAGCGAAGCGGCTGGAGGACGAGGAGCGTCCCGCAGTCTGGACACGGTTTACCGAGCAGCTTCCAGCGTCTGGAAACGTTTTAGCTCCAACGCTGCCGTTCAGGTCTGGGTTTACCCGCTCCAACAGCCGCAGATCAAACACACACACACACACAGTAAACGTCTCACACAAAGTCTTGCAGACGGATTTTATCGTGTGTAAAACATCTGGCAGCTGGTTAACAACCAGCTACACCAGCATAACTCAACGTCACAATCATCTGAGGAAATCAAGACTTTACTGATTGTAAAGATCCTCAGAGTTCTTCCGTCTTCGTCTCGGATCATGTCAGAACGGCGCCAGCAGATCGGTGCAAGCGGCACGCCACTACATCAGCATGTTTCCACTTGTACTGCTTTGTTTTCTGTTCCAACAGATTAAATCTTCCTCGTCTCACGAAAACAGAAACCAGCAGCTCAGAGGCCTGAAACGGCAGCGTGACACCCAGCGGGTGCTGCACCTCCTGCAGGAGGAGCTACATGTTCAGGACGTGTTCCACTGAACACAATGTGCCGTTTTTCACTGAAGGACTCGTGTTGAGCAGCGATCCCGACCCGTTAATCTGTCCTAACCCTGCTTGACTACAACAAAAATTATAATCACGATTATTTTGACTGAAACTGAGATCTGGATTATTTTACACAATTATCCAGTATTTATAAACAACGCTGTATTTATAAACAACGTGGTGCTCTAGACTCCGTGTCGTGCATTATAACCGTCTAATGTACGGTTCCGACTTGTTTAATCCGCTTTTACCGCTTATATAGGAACTATTTTACGTTGGCCTGGATGTACGTTTTATACCAAACAACCGCTGTCAGGCTGCAGCGCGTTTCTCTCATCCACCTGTTAAAAGACGGCTGATCTGAACCAGCTGGTTAACGCGTTGCTATGGTAACGCCCCGTAACGGAGGGATATTACAGTGTTTAACTGGCCGAACTATGTATAGGAAAATAATGCAGCCAGTTGTCACTGACAATGGTATAAACTATGTTTAGGTGAACTTCCACAACCTACTGCAGTTATTCTACATTGACCTGCAGCCGGAGCCGACTGAGACTGGCCGCCTGGGAGTGCTTTAGGACGGGAGAGGCTCCCACTGCTCCTTCCTTACAGTAACTGCAGAACAATATGTGCCTTCAAGTCAGTCGCCAAAACACCAGAAAAGTCTCTAATAACTCCAGTAAAAGCTGCTAGATTTGTCGCTTTTAACAAAAAAAGTCTCCAGATTTAGCGAGAAAGTCTCCAAGTTGGCAACAGTGTCTGAATGGAAGCAAAGCGGCTGTGGGAGGAGTTTACAGCACAGCGCTGCAACGCCAGAGACGCTCGATTAGCAGCTGAAGACAGCAGGAGAGGAAACTGCAGAGAGGAAAATAATCACACCCTTTTAGTTTTATCATCGTTGGAAACCCAGATCGTACTGAGATTAGGATCAGATTAATCGCCCGGCTCTACTCTGTCCAGATGAAGACGACACATTTAACTGATTATAAAATCCTTTCCGTGTTCAAACCAACGTGCTGCTGCCGTTTTGCATCGACGACGCGGAGCGCTGGTCAGAACAAGACTTCCCGCCAGGTGAGAAGTGTGTGTGTGTGTGTGTGTGGAAGGATATGCAGCGTTGTCCATGCTCTCCGTCAGGTCCAGCAGCTGCTGAGCGCAGCTTCTGATCAGTCGCTCCAGTTTTCTCTCCGCCAGCTGCAGCTTCTCCAGCGCCGTCAGGAACTGCAGCGGGCTCCTCCACATGAAGCTGCTGATCGAGGTGCCGCCTCTGAAAACACACAAAGCTTTTAGCCGAGACGCGGGGGGACCGCAGACAGGAATGAGACGGAAGAGGAATGTGAGGAGAAACTGACATCCAGGAGACGCTGCTGTCCGAGTCCCACTGGACGAGCTCCATGTCGTCCAGGACCCTCACCACGCTTCGGACCCGCTGCGTGGAGGTCTGCAGGCTGCTGGCCACCTGCCCCAGGTCCACAGAGCCGCCGGGGGCCGCCAACAGCAGCTCCATGAGGCCCCGCGTCAGCAGGGACAGCGGCACATCTGAACACACAACCACACCGATAGTTAGATTCCCAGCGGCGGCGTTCCGAGTCCACCAGCAGCTGTCATGCAGACGATTCTGGCTTTCAGGTCGGAGCGTTCTGCTCACGCCTCCCCCGTTTAGTTTCCTCCTCATGCAGACCTGCAGGAGCTGCGGGAGCTGCGGGAGCGGCGGGAGCTGCGGGAGCTGCGGGAGCGGCGGGAGCGGCGGGAGATACAGGAGCTGCGGGAGCGGCGGGAGCTACAGGAGCTGCGGGAGCGGCAGGAGCTGCAGGAGCTGCGGGAGCTGCGGGAGATACAGGAACGGCAGGAGCTGCAGGAGCTGCGGGAGATACAGGAACGGCAGGAGCTGCAGGAGCTGCGGGAGCTGCAGGAGCTGCGGGAGCTGCGGGAGATACAGGAACGGCAGGAGCTGCGGGAGCTACGGGAACGGCAGGAGCTGCAGGAGCTGCGGGAGATACAGGAACGGCAGGAGCTGCAGGAGCTGCGGGAGATACAGGAGCTGCAGGAGCTGCGGGAGATACAGGAACGGCAGGAGCTACGGGAGCTGCGGGAGATACAGGAGCTGCAGGAGCTGCAGGAGCTGCGGGAGATACAGGAGCTGCAGGAGCTGCAGGAGCTGCGGGAGCTGCGGGAGATACAGGAGCTGCGGGAGATACAGGAGCTGCGGGAGATACAGGAGCTGCAGGAGCTGCGGGAGATACAGGAACGGCAGGAGCTACGGGAGCTGCAGGAACGGCGGGAGCTGCAGGAGCTGCGGGAGATACAGGAACGGCAGGAGCTGCGGGAGCCGCCATCTCACCGCCGTTTGCCCCGACAACAAACCAGCAAAGAATCCCGGTCTGCATCAGAGTTTCCATGGCAACGCTCACACGTTTCCACCCAACACGTTGGATTTTCTTTCAGCAGAAACGTTTTTTCTGGTTTTTCCTTTCCTTCCCTCTCTCTCTACGAGGCGTTTTCTTTCTCCTTCTTGTCTGTCTGTCTCTCTTCTATCCTCTCCGGTCTGGTCCAGCAGCAGAAACTCTGTTTTACAGTCATACAAAATAAATAAAGATATAAAATAAGAATCCAGCATCGTACCAGTGAAGCTCTCCTTGGTAAAGTAAATCTACTCAGCAGAAGAGAATCCAGACCATCATTCTGGACCAGACATGAAGAAATAAAAAAAGAAAAGAAAAAGAAACGTTTTTCCTGCAGATCTTCCTGAACGTGCAGCTGCCGGCGCCATGGAGGCGGAGCTGTCCGGGTCGCTGCTTCAAGCCGAACACGTCACGCAGACGAGCGAGATGTTACTCCATCTTCTGCTCGGAACATCGGAGGATCTGAACCAATAAAACGTCGCCGTGAGACACGACGACTTGTTCCGCTCCCATCAGGGCGCGTCTCGCTGGTCTGACCAGCTTTACGGAGAAACAAGCTGAAAGAGGCGGTTTCATCAGACTCACTGGGTCTGGCCGGCCGGCTGGGTTCCTCCTCCGGCGGCGAAGCATCACTGGAGGAAAGGAGGCAAAGATCAACACGTTTCCTGATGATGATGATGATGTCACAGCGTCAGCTGGGATGTTACCTGACACTCGCCGCGAGTGGAGGACTCTCCGAAGCTCCGCCCGGATCCTGCAGACCAGAGAGGACATGAGTGGCGCGAAGCTGCCGACACGATGAAGACACAACGCCACATCACGCCGCCGGGACGGAGAAAGTAGACCCTCCTCCCAGAGTTTATGTATCCGGATGAAACGAAGCAGATTCAGGAAAAACGAGCTGAAACGCGACACGTTGACCAGAAAACAGGATCCTTTAGTCAGTCTGATAGTTTCCATCCATCACACAACGTCTGACGGAACGACGACACATCCGCCAACCCAACGGATTAAAGGACCCGCGGATCACAACCCAGACGCTTCCATCGTCCGCTGGCGTCCGGTAACGGCACGGGCAACCACGACGAGGCGACTGGAGTCCGACCCAACCCGTCCTGGTCCGTTCTGTCCGTTCCACTCTGCAAATCATCTGGAAACATCAGCAGCCGATGAAAACCCAACGACTGAGACCGACGCAGCGGCGGTTGCCATGGTTATCACCTCGCAAGGATTCGCCACATTGCTGGAATCACTCCAGCTGCCGGTCGACGCCCAACACGTTCCTTTCTCCACGCCATCATCGCACCGCTGGCCAGATGTGCCGGTCTGCGGCCACTTCGCCAACAACCTCACACCACGCCGCCTAGACTGGAACACGCCGCCTAGACTGAAACACGCCGCCTAGACTGGAACACGCCGCCTAGACTGGAACACGCCGCCTAGACTGGAACACGCCGCCTAGACTGGAACACGCCGCCGAGACTGGAACACGCCGCCGAGACTGGAACACGCCGCCGAGACTGGAACACGCCGCCTAGACTGAAACACGCCGCCTAGACTGAAACACGCCGCCGAGACTGGAACACGCCGCCGAGACTGAAACACGCCGCCTAGACTGGAACACGCCGCCTAGACTGAAACACGCCGCCTAGACTGAAACACGCCGCCTAGACTGGAACACGCCGCCTAGACTGAAACACGCCGCCTAGACTGAAACACGCCGCCTAGACTGAAACACGCCGCCTAGACTGAAACACGCCGCCTAGACTGAAACACGCCGCCTAGACTGGAACACGCCGCCTAGACTGGAACACGCCGCCTAGACTGAAACACGCCGCCTAGACTGAAACACGCCGCCTAGACTGAAACACGCCGCCTAGACTGGAACACGCCGCCTAGACTGGAACACGCCGCCTAGACTGGAACACGCCGCCTAGACTGAAACACGCCGCCTAGACTGGAACACGCCGCCTAGACTGGAACACGCCGCCTAGACTGAAACACGCCGCCTAGACTGAAACACGCCGCCTAGACTGGAACACGCCGCCTAGACTGGAACACGCCGCCGAGACTGAAACACGCCGCCTAGACTGAAACACGGCGCCGAGACTGAAACACGCCGCCGAGACTGGAACACGCCGCCGAGACTGAAACACGCCGCCGAGACTGGAACACGCCGCCGAGACTGGAACACGCCGCCTAGACTGGAACACGCCGCCGAGACTGGAACACGCCGCCTAGACTGAAACACGCCGCCTAGACTGGAACACGCCGCCTAGACTGGAACACGCCGCCGAGACTGAAACACGCCGCCTAGACTGGAACACGCCGCCGAGACTGAAACACGCCGCCGAGACTGAAACACGCCGCCGAGACTGAAACACGCCGCCGAGACTGAAACACGCCGCCGAGACTGAAACACGCCGCCGAGACTGAAACACGCCGCCGAGACTGAAACACGCCGCCGAGACTGAAACACGCCGCCTAGACTGAAACACGCCGCCTAGTCTGAAACACGCCGCCTAGACTGAAACACGCCGCCTAGACTGAAACACGCCGCCTAGACTGAAACACGCCGCCTAGACTGAAACACGCCGCCTAGACTGAAACACGCCGCCTAGACTGAAACACGCCGCCTAGACTGGAACACGCCGCCTAGACTGGAACACGCCGCCTAGACTGGAACACGCCGCCTAGACTGGAACACGCCGCCTAGACTGGAACACGCCGCCTAGACTGAAACACGCCGCCTAGACTGAAACACGCCGCCTAGACTGAAACACGCCGCCTAGACTGGAACACGCCGCCTAGACTGGAACACGCCGCCTAGACTGGAACACGCCGCCTAGACTGAAACACGCCGCCTAGACTGAAACACGCCGCCTAGACTGAAACACGCCGCCTAGACTGAAACACGCCGCCTAGACTGAAACACGCCGCCGAGACTGAAACACGCCGCCGAGACTGAAACACGCCGCCGAGACTGAAACACGCCGCCTAGACTGAAACACGCCGCCTAGACTGAAACACGCCGCCTAGTCTGAAACACGCCGCCTAGACTGAAACACGCCGCCTAGACTGAAACACGCCGCCTAGACTGGAACACGCCGCCTAGACTGGAACACGCCGCCTAGACTGGAACACGCCGCCGAGACTGGAACACGCCGCCGAGACTGAAACACGCCGCCGAGACTGAAACACGCCGCCGAGACTGAAACACGCCGCCGAGACTGAAACACGCCGCCTAGACTGAAACACGCCGCCTAGACTGAAACACGCCGCCGAGACTGAAACACGCCGCCTAGACTGAAACACGCCGCCGAGACTGAAACACGCCGCCGAGACTGAAACACGCCGCCGAGACTGAAACACGCCGCCGAGACTGAAACACGCCGCCGAGACTGAAACACGCCGCCGAGACTGGAACACGCCGCCGAGACTGGAACACGCCGCCGAGACTGGAACACGCCGCCGAGACTGGAACACGCCGCCGAGACTGAAACACGCCGCCTAGACTGAAACACGCCGCCTAGACTGGAACACGCCGCCTAGACTGGAACACGCCGCCTAGACTGGAACACGCCGCCTAGACTGAAACACGCCGCCTAGACTGAAACACGCCGCCTAGACTGAAACACGCCGCCTAGACTGAAACACGCCGCCTAGACTGGAACACGCCGCCTAGACTGGAACACGCCGCCTAGACTGGAACACGCCGCCTAGACTGAAACACGCCGCCTAGACTGAAACACGCCGCCTAGACTGAAACACGCCGCCGAGACTGAAACACGCCGCCTAGACTGGAACACGCCGCCTAGACTGAAACACGCCGCCTAGACTGAAACACGCCGCCGAGACTGGAACACGCCGCCTAGACTGAAACACGCCGCCTAGACTGAAACACGCCGCCTAGACTGAAACACGCCGCCGAGACTGAAACACGCCGCCGAGACTGAAACACGCCGCCTAGACTGGAACACGCCGCCTAGACTGAAACACGCCGCCTAGACTGAAACACGCCGCCGAGACTGGAACACGCCGCCTAGACTGGAACACGCCGCCTAGACTGAAACACGCCGCCTAGACTGAAACACGCCGCCTAGACTGGAACACGCCGCCTAGACTGGAACACGCCGCCTAGACTGGAACACGCCGCCTAGACTGGAACACGCCGCCTAGACTGAAACACGCCGCCTAGACTGAAACACGCCGCCTAGACTGAAACACGCCGCCTAGACTGAAACACGCCGCCTAGACTGAAACACGCCGCCGAGACTGAAACACGCCGCCGAGACTGAAACACGCCGCCGAGACTGAAACACGCCGCCTAGACTGAAACACGCCGCCTAGTCTGAAACACGCCGCCTAGACTGAAACACGCCGCCTAGACTGAAACACGCCGCCTAGACTGAAACACGCCGCCTAGACTGAAACACGCCGCCTAGACTGGAACACGCCGCCGAGACTGAAACACGCCGCCTAGACTGAAACACGCCGCCTAGACTGAAACACGCCGCCGAGACTGAAACACGCCGCCGAGACTGGAACACGCCGCCGAGACTGGAACACGCCGCCTAGACTGAAACACGCCGCCGAGACTGGAACACGCCGCCGAGACTGGAACACGCCGCCGAGACTGAAACACGCCGCCTAGACTGAAACACGCCGCCTAGACTGGAACACGCCGCCGAGACTGGAACACGCCGCCTAGACTGAAACACGCCGCCGAGACTGGAACACGCCGCCTAGACTGGAACACGCCGCCGAGACTGAAACACGCCGCCTAGACTGAAACACGCCGCCGAGACTGAAACACGCCGCCGAGACTGAAACACGCCGCCTAGACTGAAACACGCCGCCTAGACTGAAACACGCCGCCGAGACTGGAACACGCCGCCGAGACTGGAACACGCCGCCGAGACTGGAACACGCCGCCGAGACTGGAACACGCCGCCGAGACTGGAACACGCCGCCTAGACTGAAACACGCCGCCTAGACTGAAACACGCCGCCGAGACTGGAACACGCCGCCGAGACTGAAACACGCCGCCTAGACTGAAACACGCCGCCGAGACTGAAACACGCCGCCGAGACTGAAACACGCCGCCTAGACTGGAACACGCCGCCTAGACTGGAACACGCCGCCTAGACTGGAACACGCCGCCTAGACTGGAACACGCCGCCGAGACTGAAACACGCCGCCGAGACTGAAACACGCCGCCGAGACTGAAACACGCCGCCGAGACTGAAACACGCCGCCGAGACTGAAACACGCCGCCTAGACTGAAACACGCCGCCGAGACTGAAACACGCCGCCGAGACTGAAACACGCCGCCTAGACTGGAACACGCCGCCTAGACTGGAACACGCCGCCGAGACTGAAACACGCCGCCGAGACTGAAACACGCCGCCGAGACTGAAACACGCCGCCGAGACTGAAACACGCCGCCGAGACTGAAACACGCCGCCGAGACTGAAACACGCCGCCTAGACTGAAACACGCCGCCTAGACTGAAACACGCCGCCGAGACTGAAACACGCCGCCGAGACTGAAACACGCCGCCTAGACTGAAACACGCCGCCTAGACTGAAACACGCCGCCTAGACTGAAACACGCCGCCTAGACTGAAACACGCCGCCTAGACTGAAACACGCCGCCTAGACTGAAACACGCCGCCTAGACTGAAACACGCCGCCTAGACTGAAACACGCCGCCTAGACTGAAACACGCCGCCTAGACTGAAACACGCCGCCTAGACTGAAACACGCCGCCTAGACTGGAACACGCCGCCTAGACTGGAACACGCCGCCTAGACTGAAACACGCCGCCTAGACTGAAACACGCCGCCTAGACTGAAACACGCCGCCTAGACTGAAACACGCCGCCGAGACTGAAACACGCCGCCTAGACTGAAACACGCCGCCTAGTCTGAAACACGCCGCCTAGACTGAAACACGCCGCCTAGACTGAAACACGCCGCCTAGACTGAAACACGCCGCCTAGACTGAAACACGCCGCCTAGACTGAAACACGCCGCCGAGACTGAAACACGCCGCCTAGACTGAAACACGCCGCCTAGACTGGAACACGCCGCCGAGACTGAAACACGCCGCCTAGACTGAAACACGCCGCCTAGACTGGAACACGCCGCCTAGACTGGAACACGCCGCCTAGACTGAAACACGCCGCCTAGACTGAAACACGCCGCCTAGTCTGAAACACGCCGCCTAGACTGAAACACGCCGCCTAGACTGAAACACGCCGCCGAGACTGAAACACGCCGCCGAGACTGAAACACGCCGCCGAGACTGAAACACGCCGCCGAGACTGAAACACGCCGCCGAGACTGAAACACGCCGCCTAGACTGAAACACGCCGCCTAGACTGAAACACGCCGCCTAGACTGGAACACGCCGCCTAGACTGGAACACGCCGCCGAGACTGGAACACGCCGCCGAGACTGGAACACGCCGCCGAGACTGGAACACGCCGCCGAGACTGGAACACGCCGCCTAGACTGAAACACGCCGCCGAGACTGGAACACGCCGCCTAGACTGAAACACGCCGCCTAAACTGGAACACGCCGCCTAGACTGGAACACGCCGCCGAGACTGAAACACGCCGCCTAGACTGGAACACGCCGCCTAGACTGAAACACGCCGCCTAGACTGAAACACGCCGCCTAGACTGGAACACGCCGCCGAGACTGAAACACGCCGCCTAGACTGGAACACGCCGCCTAGACTGGAACACGCCGCCGAGACTGAAACACGCCGCCTAGACTGAAACACGCCGCCTAGACTGAAACACGCCGCCTAGACTGAAACACGCCGCCTAGACTGAAACACGCCGCCGAGACTGAAACACGCCGCCTAGACTGAAACACGCCGCCGAGACTGAAACACGCCGCCGAGACTGAAACACGCCGCCGAGACTGAAACACGCCGCCTAGACTGAAACACGCCGCCTAGACTGAAACACGCCGCCTAGTCTGAAACACGCCGCCTAGACTGAAACACGCCGCCTAGACTGGAACACGCCGCCTAGACTGAAACACGCCGCCTAGACTGAAACACGCCGCCTAGACTGGAACACGCCGCCTAGACTGAAACACGCCGCCGAGACTGAAACACGCCGCCTAGACTGAAACACGCCGCTTAGACTGGAACACGCCGCCTAGACTGAAACACGCCGCCTAGACTGAAACACGCCGCCTAGACTGAAACACGCCGCCGAGACTGAAACACGCCGCCGAGACTGAAACACGCCGCCGAGACTGAAACACGCCGCCGAGACTGAAACACGCCGCTTAGACTGAAACACGCCGCTTAGACTGGAACACGCCGCCTAGACTGAAACACGCCGCCTAGACTGAAACACGCCGCCGAGACTGAAACACGCCGCCGAGACTGAAACACGCCGCCGAGACTGAAACACGCCGCCTAGACTGGAACACGCCGCCGAGACTGGAACACGCCGCCTAGACTGGAACACGCCGCCTAGACTGGAACACGCCGCCGAGACTGAAACACGCCGCCGAGACTGAAACACGCCGCCTAGACTGGAACACGCCGCCTAGACTGAAACACGCCGCCTAGACTGGAACACGCCGCCGAGACTGAAACACGCCGCCGAGACTGGAACACGCCGCCGAGACTGAAACACGCCGCCGAGACTGAAACACGCCGCCTAGACTGGAACACGCCGCCTAGACTGGAACACGCCGCCTAGACTGGAACACGCCGCTTAGACTGAAACACGCCGCCTAGACTGAAACACGCCGCCTAGACTGAAACACGCCGCCTAGACTGAAACACGCCGCCTAGACTGGAACACGCCGCCTAGACTGGAACACGCCGCCTAGACTGGAACACGCCGCCTAGACTGGAACACGCCGCCTAGACTGGAACACGCCGCCTAGACTGGAACACGCCGCTTAGACTGGAACACGCCGCCTAGACTGGAACACGCCGCCTAGACTGGAACACGCCGCCTAGACTGGAACACGCCGCCTAGACTGGAACACGCCGCCGAGACTGGAACACGCCGCCTAGACTGAAACACGCCGCCTAGACTGGAACACGCCGCCTAGACTGGAACACGCCGCCTAGACTGGAACACGCCGCCGAGACTGGAACACGCCGCCTAGTCTGGAACACGCCGCCGAGACTGGAACACGCCGCCGAGACTGGAACACGCCGCCTAGACTGAAACACGCCGCCTAGACTGGAACACGCCGCCTAGACTGGAACACGCCGCCTAGACTGGAACACGCCGCCGAGACTGGAACACGCCGCCGAGACTGGAACACGCCGCCTAGACTGGAACACGCCGCCTAGACTGGAACACGCCGCCTAGACTGAAACACGCCGCCTAGACTGGAACACGCCGCTTAGACTGAAACACGCCGCCTAGACTGAAACACGCCGCCTAGACTGAAACACGCCGCCTAGACTGGAACACGCCGCCTAGACTGGAACACGCCGCTTAGACTGAAACACGCCGCCTAGACTGAAACACGCCGCCTAGACTGAAACACGCCGCCTAGACTGAAACACGCCGCCTAGACTGAAACACGCCGCCTAGACTGAAACACGCCGCTTAGACTGGAACACGCCGCCTAGACTGAAACACGCCGCCTAGACTGAAACACGCCGCCTAGACTGAAACACGCCGCCTAGACTGAAACACGCCGCCTAGACTGAAACACGCCGCCTAGACTGAAACACGCCGCCTAGACTGAAACACGCCGCCTAGACTGAAACACGCCGCCTAGACTGGAACACGCCGCCTAGACTGGAACACGCCGCCTAGACTGAAACACGCCGCCTAGACTGAAACACGCCGCCTAGACTGGAACACGCCGCCTAGACTGGAACACGCCGCCTAGACTGAAACACGCCGCCTAGACTGGAACACGCCGCCTAGACTGGAACACGCCGCCTAGACTGAAACACGCCGCCTAGACTGAAACACGCCGCCTAGACTGAAACACGCCGCCTAGACTGGAACACGCCGCCTAGACTGGAACACGCCGCCTAGACTGGAACACGCCGCCTAGACTGGAACACGCCGCTTAGACTGAAACACGCCGCCTAGACTGGAACACGCCGCCTAGACTGAAACACGCCGCCTAGACTGAAACACGCCGCCTAGACTGAAACACGCCGCCTAGACTGGAACACGCCGCCTAGACTGGAACACGCCGCCTAGACTGGAACACGCCGCCTAGACTGGAACACGCCGCCTAGACTGAAACACGCCGCCGAGACTGAAACACGCCGCCGAGACTGAAACACGCCGCCGAGACTGAAACACGCCGCCTAGACTGAAACACGCCGCCTAGACTGAAACACGCCGCCTAGACTGAAACACGCCGCCTAGACTGAAACACGCCGCCTAGTCTGAAACACGCCGCCTAGACTGAAACACGCCGCCTAGACTGAAACACGCCGCCGAGACTGAAACACGCCGCCGAGACTGAAACACGCCGCCGAGACTGAAACACGCCGCCGAGACTGAAACACGCCGCCGAGACTGAAACACGCCGCCTAGACTGAAACACGCCGCCTAGACTGAAACACGCCGCCTAGACTGGAACACGCCGCCTAGACTGGAACACGCCGCCGAGACTGGAACACGCCGCCGAGACTGGAACACGCCGCCGAGACTGGAACACGCCGCCTAGACTGAAACACGCCGCCGAGACTGGAACACGCCGCCTAGACTGAAACACGCCGCCTAAACTGGAACACGCCGCCTAGACTGGAACACGCCGCCGAGACTGAAACACGCCGCCTAGACTGGAACACGCCGCCTAGACTGAAACACGCCGCCTAGACTGAAACACGCCGCCTAGACTGGAACACGCCGCCGAGACTGAAACACGCCGCCTAGACTGGAACACGCCGCCTAGACTGGAACACGCCGCCGAGACTGAAACACGCCGCCTAGACTGAAACACGCCGCCTAGACTGAAACACGCCGCCTAGACTGAAACACGCCGCCTAGACTGAAACACGCCGCCGAGACTGAAACACGCCGCCTAGACTGAAACACGCCGCCTAGACTGAAACACGCCGCCTAGACTGAAACACGCCGCCTAGACTGAAACACGCCGCCTAGACTGGAACACGCCGCCTAGACTGGAACACGCCGCCTAGACTGAAACACGCCGCCTAGACTGAAACACGCCGCCTAGACTGGAACACGCCGCCTAGACTGGAACACGCCGCCTAGACTGAAACACGCCGCCTAGACTGGAACACGCCGCCTAGACTGGAACACGCCGCTTAGACTGAAACACGCCGCCTAGACTGGAACACGCCGCCTAGACTGAAACACGCCGCCTAGACTGAAACACGCCGCCTAGACTGAAACACGCCACTTAGACTGAAACACGCCGCCTAGACTGAAACACGCCGCCTAGACTGGAACACGCCGCCTAGACTGGAACACGCCGCCTAGACTGGAACACGCCGCCTAGACTGGAACACGCCGCCTAGACTGGAACACGCCGCCGAGACTGAAACACGCCGCCTAGACTGGAACACGCCGCCTAGACTGAAACACGCCGCCTAGACTGAAACACGCCGCCTAGACTGAAACACGCCGCCTAGACTGGAACACGCCGCCTAGACTGGAACACGCCGCCTAGACTGGAACACGCCGCCTAGACTGGAACACGCCGCCTAGACTGGAACACGCCGCCTAGACTGGAACACGCCGCCGAGACTGGAACACGCCGCCGAGACTGGAACACGCCGCCTAGACTGGAACACGCCGCTTAGACTGAAACACGCCGCCTAGACTGAAACACGCCGCCTAGACTGAAACACGCCGCCTAGACTGAAACACGCCGCCTAGACTGAAACACGCCGCCTAGACTGAAACACGCCGCCTAGACTGAAACACGCCGCCTAGACTGGAACACGCCGCCTAGACTGGAACACGCCGCCTAGACTGGAACACGCCGCCTAGACTGGAACACGCCGCCTAGACTGGAACACGCCGCTTAGACTGAAACACGCCGCCTAGACTGAAACACGCCGCCTAGACTGAAACACGCCGCCTAGACTGAAACACGCCGCCTAGACTGAAACACGCCGCTTAGACTGGAACACGCCGCCTAGACTGAAACACGCCGCCTAGACTGAAACACGCCGCCTAGACTGAAACACGCCGCCTAGACTGAAACACGCCGCCTAGACTGAAACACGCCGCCTAGACTGAAACACGCCGCCTAGACTGGAACACGCCGCCTAGACTGAAACACGCCGCCTAGACTGAAACACGCCGCCTAGACTGAAACACGCCGCCTAGACTGGAACACGCCGCCTAGACTGAAACACGCCGCCTAGACTGGAACACGCCGCCTAGACTGAAACACGCCGCCTAGACTGAAACACGCCGCCTAGACTGGAACACGCCGCCGAGACTGAAACACGCCGCCTAGACTGGAACACGCCGCCTAGACTGAAACACGCCGCCTAGACTGAAACACGCCGCCTAGACTGAAACACGCCGCCTAGACTGGAACACGCCGCCTAGACTGAAACACGCCGCCTAGACTGGAACACGCCGCCTAGACTGAAACACGCCGCCTAGACTGAAACACGCCGCCTAGACTGAAACACGCCGCTTAGACTGAAACACGCCGCTTAGACTGAAACACGCCGCCTAGACTGAAACACGCCGCCTAGACTGAAACACGCCGCCTAGACTGAAACACGCCGCCTAGACTGGAACACGCCGCTTAGACTGCTGATGATGATTTAACCTCCAGATAAATGAAAATGTTAAACCGGATATAAATCTACATAAAAGGGATGAATGAGCGTCTCCAACGGTTACAGAAAGTTCAGAATGTAGAAACGCTTTTTATTTTACTGCTCCTCAACAACAAGGCTGAAAAACACCAGAGACAGAAGACATCACATCTGGACAGCTGGTCAGACGCAACAGACCCGACGGCTGAGGACGGCGTCCAACCGGAACCGCCCACATAAAAACCAGCGGGTATGACGGTCTTCCTTCGCTCAGAAACTCAGATTCATCGTAGGACTGGTCAGGTCAGATTTTAATCTCAGTACGGTCTGGTCCGGTCTGGCCTAGCCTGGTCCGGTCCAAATGACCAGGAGACTTCCAGATGTTTGCATCTGAACTGAAAGAGGGACTACTTTCTTCTTCCTCGTGACAACAGAATGATAAAAACATGTCTCCAGACCTGCTTTGGGGGATTTTCTCCACCTTCATCCTCCTCCTCCTCCTCTCCATGGGCCCACTGCTCATCTTCCTCACCGCTCTCCGCCCCCCCACAGCCCATCAGGCTCAGCGGTCTGCCAAAGAAAGGGGGCGTGATGGGGATGGCGTTGCTGCTGAGACCTCGTCTGGAGATATCCTGTCGCAGGAAGTGGTCTTCACAGATGACGAGCTGCTCGGAGGCGTCCTTGTCCATCTCCCTCAGCGCCGCCAGCCACACCTGGACATCACATCAGGGTCACATGGCGTTTCACGGTTCCGTCACACAGACACAGCTCTCCTGCTTTCTGCATGGAAAGTCAAACAGGCTGGAGTTTTGGCTGATATTTCTACCTGCCAGGTTAGTAAAGAGGAAGTTTTACCTGCTCTGTTCCTTCCTCCTGAACCAAACTTCCACATTTTTACACAAAAATATTTCACTCTACAGTAAAAAGCAACAAGAAGAACATCTGAAGTCCAGATTTCACCACAAAATCAACCTGATTGGGATATAAACAACAGATTTTATACAACTAGATGTTTATGTTTCCAAAGAGACAAAAAGAAAAGTTTTGGAAGTATTGTTGTCCTGAAACATCTTTCCAGGGAAGATTTACTGAGTTCACACGGAGACTTTTCCAGCAACACATGTCCCAATATCCCAGTAACCCTGACTAACTTTAACACTTCTATATCTGTCCATGGGAGCTTTTCTTTAACACCTGGATATTTTTCATTGGAAGTTTCTCTAACACCTGTATATTTTTCATCGGAAGTTTCTGGAGAAGGGGGAAAGCAGCTGTTGTAATAAAAACCCGCAACACGTGTCTTCCCGTTTTATTTTATTTTCTCTGTAAAAATAAAAAACAGTCTGAAGACTTCCGAGTAAAACTAAGAAGACACGTTTAAAGAGTTTCTAAATCCGCCCAGAAACCCTCCTTTTACTGGAGTTAAAAGTTGTTTCTGAGCCGGTACCAGCTCCGTACCTTGACCCGGTTCGGGTCCGTGGGGAAGGTGAAGAACCGCCGCGGGGTTCGCTGGAACACCCCGTGGTTGTAGCTCACGATCCGGTGCGGACATCCAGACACCACGCACTTCATCATGTTGACCAGTTCTGCTCCGTCCGGACCGAACCGACCACACTAACAGCACATGTCGACCTGTTGGGACCGAACCGAACACCGCGTGCGGTTTGTTTACACCGCGCACTACCGGAAGCAGTACAGCTTTAACCCGGATATACAACAGGCATTGTTTGATTGGCTGAGGAGAAAGGCGGGAAACCTTTACGTTGAATAACAACACATTTATACTTTTATTAAAAACGATTCAATTCATTTATGTTTAAACTGAAATCTAGGTTTTTTTTTTAGTTTAAACACACCTAAGTCAAAACTTTGTTAAACACTGAAACCTGAAAGCTTTATTCAACTTTATTTGAAAACATTTAAATTTACAAGTTTTACAACATGGAATAATGCAATTATCCCAACCATAGGTTCCCAAACTATTTTCTTTTAGGATCCCCTTCATGCAAATAAAAAGCCACGGATCCCCCTTGGACCTTCCTGTGCTGAAACCATGCTTAGTTTAATCTATCGAAAGTGAGATTTTCACCATAAGTAATACCATCTGGCTGAGTCATTTCCTTCAATAAGGCCAGTCTTAAAAACAACGTATAGCCTTAGTTGAAAAGAAAAAAAGGTGGGGGAACATTGTGCAGTCCAGTTCAGTCCAGACTACTGGTGCTGGTGGAGCTTGTCAAATGTCGCCGGCTTCTGACTGCTATGACGGCAGTATGGTACGTTTACAGATGCCATCACAGCTGGTTTTTTATATTTATTTTGTGTTTGAACATGTACAAGAGACTCTGGGTTTGTATATTTAGATATTATGGTTTGACCATGCTGCAGAAAACTGCTGTTGACAGTGTGGACTTTGTAGAAGACAAGGTGGACCCTTCATGTTGAATCCTGCATGCTGTTGGCA
Organism: Telmatherina bonti; assembly: GCF_933228915.1. NCBI lineage: Eukaryota > Metazoa > Chordata > Actinopteri > Atheriniformes > Telmatherinidae > Telmatherina > Telmatherina bonti. The sequence goes on along the minus strand of NC_136614.1, from coordinate 8,053,750 downwards.
TGAGAAATGTGTCTTTCATGAACTAGATGCCTGTAAGAATCGATTCTAAATATTAAATGAGTGCAAGCAATCCCTGTTTGAGAGTGCTAAATCTCTAGAAAGGGTGAGACTTTATTTTTATTGGCAAACTATGCAGTCACAGTATGAGAAAAGATGAGGATGGTACCTGAAGAAAGTGTAAAGAAGGAACAGTAGAAGACAGGGGGTGCAGTACAAACCAGATCCAGAGAGTGCTGGAAGCCAGATATAATTACAAGTATGTCAGGAAGGAAATGGAGAAATTAGCAAATTTAAAGTGTCATATTGTTTAGATGTGGTAGAAGACCCGGGTAAAAACCCAGGACATGCTGGAGGGATTAAATCTTATCACATTAAAATCAAAATATTGTTACAAATTTCTGGGTGCACAAAAAGTGGGATAGGTTCCGATCACTTTTGTCTTTCACATCAACTTAAAACATGTTTAATTTGTAAATGTAGCCGAGGTCTTACCATACCATCCATAAGACCAGTTCTAGTTTTGTGAGGTAGGATGACAACTTTCATAAAAATAGATAAATATTATCCAAAAGTTAGTTTTACAAAATCCTGTGACAAAAATATCACCTGACAGTTGATTTTATAATTTTCAAACAGTTTGTTGTTTGTCTCTTTTATTTACTGCATCAGTGTGTATTTCTAAAAGAGAAAAATGGAATATGGTCCAGAAATCACCACTACTAAGTTTTCATTGTTCATCATTACAAAACCAGTTGCTGGGAAATTCTCCTAAACACAAATGATTCCACACTGATAAGGATTCAGAAATTACAGCAGTTCAATTCAATTCAATTCAATTCAACTTTATTTATATAGCGTCAAATCACGGCAATGCCATCTCAAGATGCTTTACAGACAGAGGGGAAAACATAATGAAGGCCAATTCATAATAGCCTATATAAGGAAACCAACAGATTGAGTTGAGTCCAACTCAATCTCCCATCCTGAGCAAGCACACTGGCGACAGTGGGAAGGAGAAAACTCCCTTTTAACAGGAAGGAAACCTCCGGCAGAACCCGGCTCAGGACAGGCAGCCATCTGTCTCTGCTGTGTGGGGGGAAGAGGACAGAAAGACAACAGACAACAGGAACTGCTACTCCCGGCCAGGGAGACCTGCTGAGACAGGAGACATACATGTTAATGATGCAACACTGTTATTGGGGGGGGGGGGTAAAAGAAAGACATAAAGAGAAAAATAAAGAAGCTCAGTGTATCAGGAAATGTCCCTCAGCAGTCTAAACCTATAGCAGCATAACTAAGGAATGCTAACCATCCCTAGCTATAGGACTTATCAAAAAGATAAGTCTTCAGCCTAGTCTTAAAGGTGGGGAGGGTGTGTCTGCTTCCCTAACACTAACTGGGAGCTTATTCCATAAGAGAGGGGCCTGATAACCAAAGGCTCTGCCTCCTGCTCGGCTCTTTGAGACTCTAGGAACCACAAGTAAGCCTGCAGTCTGCGAACGAAGTACTCTGCTTGGTATATAAGGAACTATGAGGTCTTTGATATATAGTGGTGCCTGGTTGTGGAGGGCTTTATATGTAAGGAGGTGGATTTTAAATTCTATTCTAGATTCAACAGGCAGCCAATGAAGAGAGGCTAAAACTGGAGAAATATGATCTCTCCTGCTGGTTCTGGTCAGGACTCTGGCTGCAGAATTCTGGATCAGCTGAAGGCTTTTCAGGGCATATTTAGGACAGCCCAGTAATAGAGTTACAGTAATCTAGTCTCGAAGTAACAAAAGCGTGAACCAGTTTTTCTGCATCACTCTGAGACAGAATGTCCCTAATTTTGGCTACATTACGTAAATGAAAGAAGGCTGTTTTAGTAACCTGCTTAATATGTGGGCCAAAGGACAGGTCAGGGTCAAATATTACTCCAAGGTTTCTCACTGTAGCACTGGAAGCTAAAGTAATGCCATCCAGGTTCATTACAAAACCGGAAAATTTAGCTCTGAGTTTTTCAGATCCAACGAGAATTACTTTAGTCTTATCTGAGTTTAAGAGGAGAAAATTTCTAGACATCCAAGTCTTTATGTCTATGAGACAATTTTGTAGCCTATTGGGCTGATTTGTTTCATCTGGTTTAAAGGATAAGTATAGTTGAGTATCATCTGCATAACAATGAAAGTTTATTCCATGCTGTCTAATAATTTTGCCTAAAGGGAGCATATATAGCGTGAAGAGTATTGGTCCAAGTACAGAACCTTGAGGAACTCCATGACTTACTGTAGTTTGTGAGGAGGACTTGTCATTTACATGAACGAACTGAAATCTATCAGATAAATATGATTTAAACCAGCTTAACGCTGTACCTGTAATTCCAATCACCTATTCTAGTCTTTGTAACAGAATGTTATGATCGACTGTATCAAATGCAGCACTAAGATCAAGCAAGATAAGTACGGACACAAGTCCTTTGTCTGAGGCCATAAGAAGGTCATTAGTAACTTTCACCAATGCCGTCTCAGTACTATGATGAGCTCTAAATCCTGACTGAAACTCCTCGCATAAATTATTTCTGCTCAGGTGGGCATGTAGCTGAGCGGAAACTATTTTCTCCAGAATTTTGGACATAAACGGGAGGTTAGATATAGGTCTATAATTTGCTATCACCTCTGGATCCAGAGAATGCTTTTTAAGTAAAGGCTTGATTACAGCAGTTTTAAATGATTGTGGTACATATCCTGTCACTAAAGGATCTAAGATACAGGTGGATGGTTTAGATGAAGCTATTATTATAGTTAATTCAGAGGGTTGGACAGGACAGAAACTATTTAGACATAAGTCAGATCCTGGTTCTAAGGATGCTTCGGAGACCACAACAGGCTCAACATTATAGGTAGAAGGAAGAGTATTGTGGATTTGATCTCTAATAGTATCAATTTTATTCCTGAAAAAATACATGAAATCATCACAGCTAAGTGAGAAAGGAATACATGGCTCCACAGCGCTCCAGCTCCTAGTAAGCCTGGCTACAATGCTGAAAAGAAACCGAGGGTTGTTTTTGTTTTCCTCTATCAATGATGAATAATAAGCTGTTCTTCCCGTACGTAAGGCTTTTTTGTATACGATTAAACTTTCTTTCCAGGTTAAGCGAGACTCCTCTAGTCCTGATGAACGCCATCTGTTTTCCAAACGCCTTGATGCCTGTTTTAGAGCTCGAAGCTGGGAATTAAACCAGGGAGCCTTCATAATCTTACCTAATTTCTTCTTCTTTAGGGGGGGCAACATTATCCAAGGTTGTACGCATTGAAGCTGTTATAGTATCAGCATGTTGATCAATCTGAGCAGGAGTAAGGCTTAAAGGGGGACTCTCAGTCATGCTAACACATGGTAGAGGGGAAAAATTGATTCAATTAATTGTTTAAATTTTGTAATATTATTGTCTGATAAACATCTACTATAGTAGAATTTCGTTTTGGTCAGTGAGTAATCAAATAAAGTAAATTCAAAGGTTAATAAGAAGTGATCGGACAAGACAGGGTTTTGAGGAAATACTTTGAGCTTATCAGTCTCAATACCATATGTTAGAACAAGATCAAGAGTATGACCATGAGAGTGAGTGGCTCCATTGACATTTTGTGAAAACCCAATTGAGTTTAGAATAGAGCTAAAGGAAATGTTTAAACTATCATTTTCATCGTCAACATGAATATTAAAATCACCTAGTACAACGACCTTATCAGTAGTCAGCACTAACTCAGACAAGAGATCAGAGAATTCGGTCAGAAACTCGGAGTAAGGTCCAGGTGGGCGATACACTAATGCTAAAAGGAGCGGTTTCTCTGAATTCCATTTTGGATGAAATAAATTTAATGTCAGGAATTCAAAGGATTTATAGTTAGTTTTGTGCTTAGGACTAATTAATAATTCTGACTGAAAAATAGCTGCAACACCTCCTCCTCTGCCTGTAGTTCTAGGAATGTGAAAGTTTAAATAGTTAGCTGGCGTAGCTTCATTAATACTAACATAATCCTCTTGCTGTAACCAGGTTTCCGTAAGACAGAATAAATCAATGTGGTGATCACCTATCAAGTCATTGACTAATAAAGACTCATTTGGGAGAGATCTAATATTCAGTAGGCCACACTTTATTGTCTTATTTTCAGATTTTATTAGATCCATTGTTTTTATTTTTATGAGGTTTTCACGATTAACCCCAGAAGTGTTTTGTGTTGTTTAATTCTTACTGCTGGGGAGTTGTATAAGGTTGGAATGGGGTTTTGGGTGGGCGGCGGCAGGTGGGAAGCTGCAGAAAAGTGTGTAGGACGACAATTCTGCCTCCTGGTCCCAACCCTGAGTTGTCAATTTAGCTGACTAATAAAAGAGTCCATATTGCTAGATTAGAGAGCAGCTCCATCCAACGTGGGATGGATGCCATCTCTCCTAATAAGACCAGGCTTTCCCCAAAAAGCGCTCCAATTATCTATAAAACCCACGTTGTTATCGGGACACCACCTAGACAACCAGCGGTTGAAGGATGACATGCGGCTAAACATGTCATCGCTGATTAAATTTGGCAAGGGACCAGAGAAAACTACGGAGTCTGACATGCTCTTGGCAAAGTTACACACCGAAGCAACATTAATTTTAGTGACCTCCGATTGGCGTAACCGGGTGTCGTTACCGCCGACATGAATTACAATCTTATGGTATTTACGTTTAGCCTTAGCCAGCAGTTTCAAATACGATTCGACGTCGCCCGCTCCAGGCTCCAGTTCACTTGGCACGGAACCACTTCTAACCATCAAACAGTATTTAAGTTTTAATTCAAACAGGTTTTTGTTTTGTTGTCAGCTGATAAACGACCTCAAGAACATCTGTTAAAACGAGAAACAATAAAATCTCATCAGTGATGCTGTGTTCACTGCAGAAGGCTGAATTCAGTGCTAAGCAGTCTCAGTCCATCATGACAACACCTGAGACACGACTCGGCATGTAACAGCATGTCCTGAGTCAAACATGTTTCATGTTGCAAATGCAGAGAAATCAGTTTAACAGCTGCTGACAAGCTGCAAAGTCTTTTTTATTGTTCTTTTAATTACTTCTGAAGCAGGGAAGTGATCTGCATTACACCGATTACAGAAGATAAAGATCTTTATCAGAAAGACAATCAGAAGACCAGTCAAACTCCAGTCAACTGGAAAACCCCTGAAGTTACCTCACGCTGTGTTTTGGGTACATTTTGAGTCACTGGTGATCAACCTGGTCATTGAAGTGCAAGAACTGCAGGGTTCTTCTAAAAAATAAACACAATTAAAACAATAAACACAAAACAAAACACAACTAAGGAAAACAACCCTAAAAGACCCAACCCATGAAAAATTGGCAAGAAAAGCTGGTTTTTGTACAAGGTCTTTATTTGTCCTTTAACAATATATATATATATGAAAAATAACAATATTTTTAAAGGATCTTTACCATTTATTAGCATGTGATATGTCAACACTCTTCCAGTGCAGAGCGGCAAGAAGCTGGAGAGAGGAGGAGGAGGAGCGCAGAGAGCAGGAGTAGCCATGTGCAGCAGATCAGATGGAGAGACTAGGTTATGAAGTGTTTTCAATGCAATGTGGAGAATTTTGAAGTTAATTCTCTGTTTTATGGGGAGCCAGTGAGGTTGTTGCAATCGGCAGGTAACATGGCTGTTGACAAGGCAGTGGTGTGTGTGTGTGTATGTGTGTATGGGGGGGTTAGAGAAGTGGAAACTAGAAACTGCTTCCCACGTGAAAGTATGCAGACTGAGTGACATTATTGTTGCGGGAGAGAAAAGAACGACACCCAGACTCTACCTGAGCCGAGGGAAGGACATGTACACACATACACACACATATAGGAGGAGAATCACATCATTTCATCCAATCTAAAAGACTAACAATGAAGGTATATTTCTGAACACACACAAAGTAAAACAAATCAATAAAAATGAAATATATCCACATGGTACGTTGAGGCAACATTCCCACTGCTGATTTTAGGCCCTGAACGCAGCACATTACAAAAACAAATGTCATTGATTAAAAACTGTTCATATATCAAACTGCTGGTAAAGCCCTTTTCTAGAAGCTGCGGGATCGTTGGAAGTCTCTTCAGATCCTTCCTGCTCTATTTCTCCATTTCTGTTTTATGGATTTGTTGAATTTCAACACACTCCGGCTTCCTCCCACCGTCCAGAGACATGATGTTAGGTTAACTGGTTACTCTGCCCCTCGGAGTGAGTGTGAGTGGTTGTTTGTCTCTGTGTGTCCCTGTGATGGACAGGTGAGCTGTCCAGGGTGTAGACTGTAGCAGGGTGGAGCCTGCTACATTTCTACTTGCTCTAATTTGCTACGACTTTTCAAAGCATTTCTCCCTCATTTTCATTTCTAAAACTTTGGTTGTAGAAATTCGGTGTTGTTTGTTGCATACTGCGCCATTTTTACTGGAAATAAACTGGTCATGACCCCCCACGTCACATCTGTGGACAAGCAAATATGAAAAAAGTGTTTCCTTTTGCTATATATTTCCATATTGAAATGTCTGAAAAACGACCTTATGGTAGCATAAAAATCTTTTAGCAATATTTGGCACTTTTTAAAAAAAAAAAAAAAAGTAGGTTTTTCCATTTCCATTTTTTTTTTTTTGCCATATTTATTCTTAGGTTTAATGGAAACGCAGTTTGTGTCTGCAAGGAGAGGTTCGTTTACTTTTATGACAAATAGTTTTAACACGCAAGTTTGTTTAGTTTTCTCAAAAAGAGATTAAGATTTATAATTTAAAAACAAAGGATATTTGTTCATTTTCGCATCATTTTATTGCGATGAAAGCTTTTAAATTACAAAGCTGAAGCTGTGTTTAGAGACCCTCCCTCCTACAGAGACAAAGAGGAGTCATACGAGGTAAACCCAAAGCCAGGAAACAGGGGTTCAGTGAACGTGGTGTGGAAAGTGTGGAGGTGGACCAGAGAGTTATTGGAGATTCTGTAGAAGGACAGAGACCCAGCAGCATAGTCCACATACACTGCTACTCTGTGGGAGACGCAGGAGGATGAGATAAATGTCAGGTTGTTCCTGTGACAGACGGAGTAGCCGCCATCAGAGCAGCTCAGTCTCCAGGACTGATCATTCTCTCCAAACCTGCAGTCATTATTTTCTCCTCTCCTCTTGATTCTGCCGTAACTCACTGCAATACGAACCCCTCCTCTCCACTCCACCTCCCAGTAACAGCGACCAGACAGAGGATTTTTAGACAGCAGCTGCCAGAAATCAAATCTGTCAGGATGATCCGGATATGGTTGCTTCACTTTCACAAGTGTCACCTTTCTGTTGTTGTCAGACAGTTTGAGGTTGGAGTTGACTGTGTTTGTGTCCACTTCAACTTCACAGGAATCTGATGGAGAAAAAAACATAGCTGCAGATTATCACCCAATATCTACACACATATACATACATACATACATACATACATACATACATATATATATATATATATATATATATATATATATATATATATATATATATATATATATATATATATATATATATATATATATATATATGTAGTGCCTTGCAAAAGTATTCTCCCCTCTTGCTAGCCTTTTACCTAACCTCTATTTTTTCAAATCAGAATTATATTTGATGGATCTAACAAAACAGTCCAAGTTTTGTTTGAAGTGAAATGAGAAAAATAAATAATAAGAAAAGAAATTTAAAAATAAAAAACTGAAAATTGCCATGTGCATATGGATTCACCCCCTTTGTTATGAAGGCCCTAAAATGCTCTGGTTCAACCAATTACCTTCAGAAGTCACACTATGAGTGAAACAAAGTTCACCTGTGGCCAACCTAAGTGTCACATGATCTATCAGTATATATACACCTCTTCTGAAAGGTCTCAGAGGTAGCAACATCTAATGAAGAGGCGCCGCTAACCAAACACCACTATGAAGACCAAAGAACTCTCCAAACAAGTCAGAGACAAAGTTGTTCAGAAGTACAAGTCTGGGTTAGGTTATAAAAAAATATCTAAATCTTTGATGATCCCCATAAAATCCATCATCGTTCAATGGAAAGAACATGGCACCACAACAAACCTGCCAAGAGAGGGCCGCCCACCAAAACTGACAGACCGGGCAATGAGGGCGTTAATCAGAGAGGCAGCCCAGAGACCGAAGGTAACCCTGGAGGAGCTGCAGGGTTCCACAGCAGAGGCTGGAGTATCTGTCCATAGGACCACAATCAGCCGTACACTCCACAGAGCTGGGCTTTATGGAAGGGTGGCCAGAAGAAAGCCATTACTTTCTTCTAAAAATAAGAAGGCACGTTTTTACTTTGCACAAAGGCATGTGGGAGATTGTCGAAATGTATGGAGGAAGGTGCTCTGGTCAGATGAGACTAAAATTGAGCTTTTTGGCCATCAAGGAAAACGGTATGTCTGGCGCACACCGAACACATCCCATCACCCCAAGAACACCATCCCCACAGTGAAACATGGTGGTGGCAGCATCATGTTGTGGGGATGTTTTTCAGCCGCAGGCACTGGGAAACTGGTCCGAGTCGAGGGAAAGATGGATGGTGCTAAATACAGAAATATTCTTGAGGAAAACCTCTATGAATCTGTCAGAGATCTGAGACCAGGATGGAGGTTCACCTTCCAGCAGGACAATGACCCCAAGCATACTGCTAAAGCAACACTTGAGTGGCTTAAGGAGAACAATGTAAATGTGTTGGAATGGCCTAGTCAACGTCCAGACCTCAATCCAATTGAGAAACTGTGGTCGGACGAAACACGAAAAATGTCAAGAGGGTGAATACTTTTGCAAGGCACTGTGTGTATATATGTATATATATATATATATATATATATATATATATATATATGTATATTCCATGATACATATAAAGCAAACTTATGGCGTGATGTTTGTCAAACTTACATTTCTTTAGACCAGGTTTTAACCTCTCTTCTCCGCCATGGTCCACCCTGCAGCAAGAAACAATTATTTTCCATCCAACACAAGACTCCCCCCCCCCCAAAGACACTCTACTAATCTGTTTATTCAAGCATAAGGGGTCTAGGGTGGTTCTGACTGTATGTGTGTGCAGTTCCTCTCTGACTGGGCATGCCGGTGTAGCAGTGCTATTTTCTCTGCCCTTGTCTACAAATGTCTCAAACACCTGTAGCAGACCTTATTAAATGGGCAAAGTCTGGACTGGTATGGCTTCGTTTCTATGTTTCTCACTCTCACATAATGATTACAAGGTTTCTGGAGGCTCTGAA